>NW_009953386.1:1073599-1077308 GCF_000747805.2 Chaetura pelagica | reverse complement strand
CTCTTCCTGCTCCAGGATATACACGACCATTAGGATGTGGAAATGCAGGTGAGAATGGAAGTTCTGCAGTGGCATGCTGAGGTGCTACTCCCCACCAAAACCCTAGGTAGAAGCCCAGGTTTAGGCTGAGGCTGGCAACTAGCCTGCAATGCCAGCTGCTTCACTGAGCAAGCCCACACCATCAGGCTCATTCCTGGCCATGGCCCTCACCCCATTCCCCCCTCCCAGTCACACAGGAGTTGTGCTGGATCACTCCTGCAGCCACCAAGCAGCCAGGGATCAGCTCCCATGATGTCTATATAATGTATGCATGCTTAAGCTTCTGCCACTGCAGTTCTGGGGCAGGCACAGATGAGCTGGAATTCAGGGTCAAAGTGTCAGTAATTCCTTGGTAAGCATCCAGGTTCTTCAAGCAGGTCAGTAACCCAATGTGTGGAGCCTAATGCTGCTCCTTCACACTGCCCAGTGGACACTCCTCAATGTCCACTCACTTTGCAAGTCTCCCTGCCTCTTAGGAAGGCAAAAACCTGGATGACAGAGCCTTGGTGAGCAGAAAGTCAGAACTAAATACACCCGTGCCTGACTCCACCAGGGCAGAGAGCAACCTCACATCATAGCACAAGGACACCGTTCCGTAGGACACCAGAGGAGAGAGAAGGGAGCAACCTCCTGATGGGGAGCAGGAGCTCCAGCCAGAAACCCACATTGCCCTTCTCCCCTTCAGAGGGCAGACATTAGAGCACAGGCACCACGACCCAGCCGCTGTGTAGGCACAAGAGCCAGGGGTGAAGGCAAAGAGCAGAAACTGTTTCAGGTTACGTGACCCCATCGCCACCAAATAGGATTGCCAGACACAATCCAATTGGATGAGGTAGGTCATGGTGCTGAAAATAGTTTTGTACTTTTGCCCTCTTAGCTGGTAAACAGCTTTCAGCCCCTAAAAGTGCTGCGCTGTGCTATGTATTGGTGGAAACAGCTTGCACAAAAGTAAGACGGCTCGAGGAGGGGAAAGGGGAAACCTGGGCAACGGGTGAAATGCTGCTGAGGCATATTCAGGCCAAAAAGACACCCTGAAATGATCCAGAAAAGAAAACCTAAAAACAACAAAACCAAAACCAACAACAAAACAAACAAACAAAACAAACAAAAAAAAAACAAACAAAAAAAACTCCCACCAAACCAAAACAAATAAAACACAAAAAAAACCCAACAAAACCCAAAAAAACACCAAAATAAAACACACCACAAAAGCAGGAAAAAAAAAAAAAAAAAAAAAAAAAAAGAATAAAAAAATCCACAACACAATAAATGAGTTTGAAGTTACAAACCACTTAAAGTTTAATCTGTGATTTCTATTTAGGCGCATCTCATACACAGAATCTGCATGGTTTATGTGGCACTAGGAGCATACAAAGCAGCATAGGGCAGCCTCTATTAGCACTCTGAGACTGACCCCAGTCACATAATCCCTGTCACAGACAGATTGAGACTCATCTTATAGACTGCACAGGTGTTCTGCTCCTATTATTCTGCTCAAAAGGCTCTTCCCAAACATCTCTGACCTAAAAGTTCCCACTTTCCCTTTAATTCCCAGACTAAAGTACCACTACTAATTTACAGGAGCCTGTACTGTTGCCAGCATCTTCCCTTAGCCTTAACAAGTTCTTTCCCCGTCACACTGTTTACCTGCTGACATATTTACAGAGACCACTTATACTCCACCTACCATTTTACTCAGGCTAAACATTCCAGAGTCTCCTAATTTCCCTTCACAGGACAATCTTTCCATTGCCTCATCATCCTGACAGGCATCTGCTTCAGCACAAGTGCAACTTGTGCTTAGCAAGATCAGCCAAGAGCAACTCCCGCTGCCCAAAGGAGGAGGCAAGGTTTTGAGGGCTTGTTTTGTTGTTGATTTATTTATTCATTTTGTGGGTTTCTTTTAAACAAACTTTCTCCCTTTGTGTTTTGGTCACTAGATTTTTCAATGTCAACACTTTGGTCTTCTCTGATCCCAGGGGAGTGCACACATCGAGCCCTTTAAATGCCACCTGCACTCAGCTGTGAGGACAGCCCCACATACAACACATCAGTTGCCTGCCCCAGCATGGGCATTGGGATGATGGGAAGGAAAGCTCATGCTGGAACAACTTAATTTCTGCTCCCTAGCACAGCAGATTCAAATGGGAGTGTCATTCCTAGCTGTCGATACAGGGCCAAAAAAAAAGTGCACACATAGCAACATTGAACGAGGAGTCTTTATCCCACTAGACTCCCCAGATGGAGGAGTGAGTGGGGCTCGGTAGGGCTGTCTCCTTCCTCCTGTTCCTAGCACATCCAGGACATGCATGGTGCGCACTCCCTCCTGCTCCATTTCCAGTAGCACAAGATGATGCAACTAGACTTCTACTGCAATTCGCTGAGGAACATTGCTGTCCAAACTGATGAAACAGCAATTCAGCAGAGAATGCAGAAGGCACTTTAGAGAAGTGGCAGGGACACCAGACAAGCTTTCATCACATTTATCGAAGTGCCTCCAGATTCCATTTCAAGGTGGTAACAACACTTATAAATAACAAGCAGAGCTCCTCCGCATCTAGTGAATTTTAGCAAATAAAAAATGTAAAAACATGAAACCTAAAAAGCAATTAGCTCTGATTCTGCAACCTTTTTCTTCTCCAGCAATATAGATCAGTTATTTTCTCCTTTGCAGTCCCTAAAAGCACAAGTGTCCTTGGGCGTAGCCTCCACATCATGAACATGACGTCTCACAAGCAGAGGCCGCACTATTGTCCTGTCTGTCACTGGCAGATGCAGAACCCCATGTTCGTGTGTGCACACGTGTGTGTGCATGTGCACTATTCCACTCACCAGCTGCTTGTTCAGGCTTCAGGCATAGAATAAACCAGCACAAAATAAACCACTTCCTTGCACTCTCTAACTTTATGCATACTCTCCTCCTTCCCATCACTACTGGTTTTGTGGATGGCACTTTGTTTGAGGATGTGTTTCCTACTTCATTGTTCAGTTTTAAGTCCTCATGAAGAGTGACAAAGGAATGAGCAGGAAAATATTGCCTGAGACCCAGTTCAGCCAATGTCCTCTCTTCCTGCCCCACAGCATCACCGTTGCTCTACCCACCAACCAGTTTAAAGCACAGATGACAAAAGGCTTATCAGTCTCCCAAGACAGGCTCAGAGAGAGATGTGGAGCCCACTCATATCATCAGAGCAACCTTTCTGATACCACATTTCCCTGCGCACCCTGGCCTAGCAGGACAGAGGATCACAATACACAAGCACACACAGCAGCTCAGGCACCTGCACGCTGCCCAGACCACATCCCACTCTGCAAGGATACTCTGCCAGAGCACTCACATCTCTGGAGGTCCTGCATGGTTCTGCTGGCAGAGCCTGCAACCAGGCTATGAGTGTTGCATTTAATTCAGCCTTTGCGAGTCTCCGGGAGCAAAGTCAGGATGGCTCAGTCTCTGCCACACATCCTGTGGTGCCTGCCCCTTCATGCCCAGCTTGAGTGATGTCCACCGTATGGCACCATAAATATGCCCTCTGCACTAATGTGATTCACTGCCTAATTAATCCCCTGCAGAAGGGAGACATTTTCTCTGCAACTTGCTGCGAGTTACCCACACAGACTTGCAGAGCTGCAGCGGCGGGCGCCGCCCCACCCCCCCCCCTACCAAAGAGAA
>NW_009953386.1:1058703-1073577 GCF_000747805.2 Chaetura pelagica | reverse complement strand
CCCCCCTGCCACACCATCCTCTCTGCAAAAGAGACAGGAAGGTGCCCTGAGGAGGGAAACAGCTTTTATTGGAATAATTTACTCTACTAATGAATACTTGGAGGTGCTAGTCCACTGGAGATTCCCAGTCCCCGCTCCAGCACGGCAGGCAGCGTGAGCCGGAAGCCAGCTTGTTGCAGCTTCTGCCAGGGTTCAAGGTTTGCTGGAGAAATAACACCTGTTGTGCTGGTAGGAACCCACCTTCCCTTTCCAGGCTGCTCAGGCAAAGATATCTGAAACTAGAACATGGGGCACACTGTTACCAAAGCCACTAAACCCTAATGAGCATAAGTAGTTTGCCTTTCCCTTGCCATCCCCTTGCAATGGTAGTCACTGCAGGCCACACAGGAAAGCAGAAGGGGTCAGGCAAGCAGTTCCCAGGACCCTTTTTCTTTATGGGTCCAAAAGGGACCAAAAAATCAAAGAACAGAGGAAATCAGATATAAATGTGACCCAAAAAAAAAAAAATTACAAAAGAAAAGGAAGAAAAATAAATAACTAGAGTTCAAGTGCCTGAGTTTCACTGTACAGCTGAAAAGCCTGCTCTTCTTGGGAAGGATTTCCTTTCTTAGTGAATGTGTCCTGCCAAATTATGTGGACATGCTAGTAAAGGGATACTTTCTTCCCAGGTGAAGTGCCAAATCAAAGTTCTAAGAAATCATATTGCAGCTGAGCTGTTCTCAGAACTGTATTTATGGCTGGATTTATAGGAGTTTATACAATGTTTAGAGATACTGTTGCGTTTTGAGGCTTTTTCTTTTTTTTTTTTGGCAATTTCTGCATTTTCTTTACTTGTGAGTCATCCAGGTAATAACCAGGTGCAGATTTGTTAATAAAACTGATGTGCAACAAAGTGAACTGCCATCACAGTCTCATAGCTAAACACTCCTAATCTGGAAATGAAATGATGAAGCTTCTCAGAGTAATGTTATCTCAGCATTTTGCATAACCAACATCCAGCAGAATGGTCTTTGAGAAAAAAAATAAAGAAATAGTGATACTGAAAATACAATCTTCTCTAAGTGCAATACAGACAAGATAACATTTCCCACGTGTCACAATTTAGAAACCTATTCATCCGAGGCATTAATGTTACAGTAACATAAGCATCTATATTTTTCTCTCCCTGAATTCCCCACAACTTCCAGTATTAATTAAAAAAAAAAAAAAAAAAGAAAAAGAAAAAAGAAAAAAAAGAAAGGATGAGGTCAGCTGTCTATCATCAGTTCTGTACAAGGTCTACAAGAAAGCTGGGGAGGGCTTTTTACAAGGGCATGTAGCAGTAGGATGAGGGGTGATGGCTTTAAGCCAGAAGAGGGGACATTGAAGTTAGACATTAGGAAGAAATTATTTGCTGTGAGGGTGGCGAGACACTGGAACAGGTGGCCCAGGTAAGATGTGCAAGCTCCATCTCTGGAAGTGTTCAGGACCAGCTTGGATGGGGCTCTGAGCAACCTAGTCTAGTGGGAGGTGTCCCTGTCCATGGCAGGAGGGTTGGAACTAGGTCGCTTCCAACTCAAACCATTCTATGATTCTATACGTTAGGATTGAACAAGTTCCACAGACTTCATCAGCATGCATTCTGTAAGAGGGAATGCAGCATTTAAGAGCTTTCTGGTTAAGAAAATCCTCCCCTGCAGAGTTTATACACTTTATGGAAGTACAAAGATTTCAACAATCTGTTGGTTGTGTTGACACTTGCCTAAAGTTTCCATACTGAAAATTGTCACAGGAGCCCGAGAATTCCAGTGGGACTCAGAAACTTATTTTCCTCTGGACCCCTTGTGCTTCATCAGTTGGTTAATATGATCCTGGTGGGCTCTGAACATCTGTGGCACTCCCTGGGTACCTCCACAAGGGCTGTCAGCTATCATAGCTTCACTGAATTGCTAAGCTCAACAGCACACCAGCCCCTATAACTTCCAACAGCACCAAGTGCTCAGCTTCCTCCAAATGTGCTGTTACTAGGGCTAATTTGTAAACATTTTATTCCGCTTGTATTCTATTCCTTTTTTCTTCCTCACAACAAACAGCAAGAAGGGCTCTTCTAAAAAAGAATGAAGTCAGTGGACACCAGGATAGCATCTAGAAGCTAGGTACCTCCACAGATCTGTCTCTTCTGCAGCTTTGGCTATCTGTGAAGTGCTCCATGTCATGCTGCTCTCAAGGCAGTGGATAAAACCCTCACAGAAAACCAGCTGATGGCACAAACTTGCAGAAAGAGGATGGCACAGAGAAGCACTATTCCTTACAGTGCAACAGTGCCCAGGAAACATCACAACCCACCAGCAACCTATGGTACTGGGGTTGCAAGAGAAGAGGTTTGGCTGAAGACCCCCCTGGGGAAGAACTTGCCTGGCACAGGTTGGCCAGGAACCGAAGGGGTGTACAGCTGGCACACTCTGAGGCAGCTTTGCTTAGTGTTTAGGATGTGACAAGGGTGACAAGGCAGCTGAGACATCAGGAAAGGCTGTTACACAGCTGGCAGCCCCAGTGTGCCAGGATGGCCTTCTTCCTTCCTCCATCCCTTCTCTGCCAAACTGTTGAGCTGGCTTCGCAGGGGGAGAACCACAGGTTGTCATCACCAAACCACTACTTCCCCTCGACCCCAACTGGTCACAGCCATGGATGCAATCATGGACAGGCAACCACAACAGCCCATCCTTCACACAGCACTGGCTCCACAGCACCTACATCATACATTAGGGCAACTCAGGGGGATCAACCCCCAGAACGTGAAGAACAGGAAACGCTGGATTTTCAGTGCTTCTGTCAGCAGCAGGGAAGCAGTCACCCATTAACTCCAGGCCTCTACCACCAACCTGAATAAGTCTCATACTGCTTGCAGGCTTTGGTGCCACCCTCACACTAGCAGTCCTCCCCTGCTGCCAGAGCTGGGCTGGAAGGAGACTGGGTAAAGGCAAGACCTCCAGACCCCTGCACAGGCTCCACCATGGGCCTGCTGCAGAGGGGCACAGCTCACTTGAATGACTGCCTCCATTAGCAAGGGGAGAAGAGGACTGCAAGAGGTCAGCACATGAGAGGATGTCAGCAGAGAAGTGAAAAGCACTTGATGCAAAAAGAAAATGAGGCATAGCTAAATTCAAACTTTAAGAAGTGATCAGAAGCAAACATTACCTTTCTTTATCAGCAATTTACCCATGACATGAGAAAGTTTCCTCATTGTCTGCTGCGAGCTAGCAATTTAACACATTGAAACCAGTTTTAGTGGGCTTTGTTTGCTGCCAGCCTTGGCAAAGGTCTGCCTGGCCTCATCACTGTCCCCACGCTCCAGCTGGCTCTTCCTACAGCAGCAAAGAGGGAAGCCTGCTCTTGCTACTGCCCCTTCTGTGCCTGCTCTGCAGAATTTAAATGTCATCGGTGTGACACTATTTGGGTAAAAACACAAACAATCCTGGAGTGCCTCTACCCACAGAGAAAAAAAATAAAACAGGAAAATGGTTCAGAAATGCAGTTCTTACAGCTTCCCTGGCACATCCCAATGCTGGGACCCTCCTCGTGGTTTTGCATTCAGGACTCCTTGTGCCACCAAAAGGCCCTAGGAGCTGAAGAGAGCAGGAGAAGTAGCCAAGTTCTCCCCACACCTTGCTAGAAGAGAAACCTCCTGTGCAAAGCGTAACCCTTTGTGACACGTGCACCAGCATCATCTGTACTGTGAACTCCAAAAATATTTACCGTGGAGGGCTCTCAGCCCCCATCCACATCCAGCTGCAGTTTTGAGACTCCAGCGTTTCAAACTCAGCCAGCTCACTGTGGGGTCCCACACGGAGACACATACAGCATGGTAAGGACAGGACAAGAGAGTTTGGTTTGCCCAGGCTCAGAGGTCCCAGGGCATGGGATTAGATGTTGCTTCCTTGTCCTGCCTGCACCCCTAAATCTTGGAGATGGGGAGCCACAGATGCATGTCCGGAAATGAACGCCAATACAGAAGACATCTAGTTAGCAAGATACATTTTCAGAAGAAGAAAACATCAGGGATGAGGCACAGGTATGCCCTGACCCAAAGCATCAGTGAGAACTCACAAGGCAGGAGGCCTGAGCATGACGTACGTTCAGCCCCGTTCAACATTCAAGCCTTTGGCAAAGAACCCGGCCTCATCCCCCACTCCCTCACTGCCACTCCAGCTTGCCATATCCTTTCCCTTTTTTATAACCTCGGCGCCACACAAAAACCAGCTGCGAGCTGAACAAACCCCTGACAGAGCATGGAGCCCGGCATGGGGACAGGCTGGGGCTGCTTAGAACGAGTGGCGTGTTGCCCAGGGCCAGCAGCCTGGCCCCCCACCAGCCTGGCGCCCCGGGCACAGCAGAGGGGCTGAAAAGCCCCATTGAGGTTGGCAGGGACGTCAAGGCTGGCTGAACATCCTGTCCAGGAACAGTGGCCTCCTTGTTCGCCCGCCTGGGCGGTGGAGAAGCCTCAGCAGAAAGCCTCCCATTCAAATGGAAATCAGGGCCTTGCACCCAGCCAGGAGGAGAAGGAGGAGGAGGATCAGCGGCTCCTCCCGAAGAACAACAAGTCGGCTGGGAGACTTTGGATGGGGAAAAGGGCAGGGCGAAGGGGATGGAGGAGGGGGTGACACGCTCCAGCACACACACTGCACGGGTGGATGCTGTAAGAGAAGAGAACTAGACCCCTTTGGGGGAAATAAAGGGAACCCAACCTCTCTGGCAAGGGTGAGGGAGACACTGGGTGTCACAGCGTGGCTGTCTCTGTCCACATAAAGCAAGTTCAGGAAGGCTGGGCATCTAACATGCCTGTGATCCCAAAAGCACATCTCAAATGCAAAAAAAGCCTCACATGACACATGGACAAGTAACATCCCCAAGGAGTAAGGCCACCTGCACCTAGACGTGTAGCAGGCCTGGTGCAAAGGTGTGCTGATAACCCTGTGCAAAAACCATCCTAAGGAATTTCTCTCTCTTCTTCAAACTGCAGAGCCTGTGAATCCACCCCTTCTTTCTCAGTTTTGGTTTGGTTTTTTTGTTTGTTGGTTCGTTGTTTTTTTAGTTTTTTTTTCTGCTGCAGCAGTGGAACACAGTGAGAGAATGGGGGTGGTATCATCAATAACTTCTGCAGGATCATTATAGGATAGCATGCCTCCCCAGGCTGCAAGGAAACAGTGACTCTTCACACAAGCCATCTGAGTGAGCAATTCAGCAATTGAATACATCAAGGCAAACCCTCAATAAATTAAATCTGAATTAAATTAATTAAGAGGAGACATTATTACTTCAATCACAGGAAATTCTACAAGCCAACCTGTGGCTTCAATTTCACAGCTGTGCTTGTGCTACCCTGTGGTGCTATCAGTCTAAATTAATTCTAGGTACTCACCCAACAACACCCTGGGAGACAGTGGCTCCTTACATAGCTCAACAACCAGGGACCAGATCTGTTTCCTCACCCTGATCTCCATCTTGGATCGTGCTTTACCAGGCAAGAAACACCTCTCCCAGTCTCAATGGACCCCTTTCCCATGCACAACTTCCCTATGCATGTCACTGGAAAGAGATGGAGCCTAACAATGACATTTATTTCCTACATTCCTTTATTAGGCAGGAGCAAAAACAAAAAGTTGGGGAGTTCTCATTTTCAGTGTTGGTAAATGGGATAACAGAGAGAGAGGCAGTTTCAGAGTAATGACTTACTCCTAAGTTCAATTATTATAGGATGTGATCACAAGCCACAAAAAAATAAATAATAAAAAAAAAATACAAAAAAAAATACACTGAACTCTGGTGTTTAATTGGGCTTCCAAGGAACCCCCTGTGTCATCCACAGGAAAGATACCACCCAGAGACCTGGCAGTCTCCATACTTCCCTAGTAGGACGGAAAGCCTCTCTGTAAACCATTAATCATAGAACTATTCAGGTTGGAAAAGACCCTTGAGATCACCAAGTCAAACCATCATCCCTACTCTACAAAGTTCTCCCCTAAACCAGATCCACCAACACCACATCCAAACGACTCTTCCTGGGCAGCCTGTTCCAGTGTCCAACCACTCTCTGTGAATTATTTTTTTTTCCTAATGTCCAGTCCAAACCTCCCCTGTTGCAGCTTGAAGCCCTTCCCTCTTGTTCTGTTGCTAATTACCTGTGAAAAGAGACCAGAACCAACCTCTCTACACTGACCTTTCAGGTAGTTGTAGAGACTGATGAGGTCTCCCCTCAGCCTCCTCTTCCTCAAACTAAACATTCCATCTCCTTCAAGCATTCTTCATAAGATTGATTCTCTAGGCTGTTCACCAGCTTTGTTACCCTCCTCTGTACTCGCTCCAGCACCTCGATATCTCTCTTGAATTGAGGTGCCCAAAACTGGACACAACACTCCAGGTGTGGCCGCACCAGTGCTGAGTACAGGGGTAAAATCACCTCTCTCCTTCTGCTGGTCACACTATTTCTAACACAAGCCAGGACGCCCTTGGCTTTCTTGGCCACCTGGGCACACTGCTGGCTCATATTCAGCTACTTGTCAATTAGAACCCCCAGGTCCTTTTCTGCCAGACACTCTCCAGCCACACTTCCCCAAGCCTGGAGCGTTGCCTGGGGTTGTTGTGGCCCAAGTGCAGGACCCAGCACTTGGCCTTGTTGAAGCCCAGACCATTGATTGATATTAGCCCAACAATCTAATCTATCCAAGTGTCTCTGTAGAGCCTCCCTATTCTCATGCAGATCGACACTCCTACCTAGCTTGGTGTCATCTGCAAACTTACTGATACTACACTCTATGTCCTTATCAAGATCATCAATAAAGTTGTTAAACAGAAATGGTCCCAACACTGAGCCCTGAGGAACACCACCTGTGACTGGCTGCCAGCTGGATTTGACTCCACTGACCACCACTCTTTGGGCCTGACTGTCCAACCAGTGCTTGATCCAACAGGTTGTTGGATCATTTGAAGATAAAGCACAAAATGCCATAGACACAACAGAAACACATCTTTTTAAGGCTCAACAAGATGGGAGGAAGATTGCTCTGATTAAAAAACTACACTTCCACATTGGGAAAGACTAATGTGTTTTGCAGAGCAATGGAACCTCTCCCCAGATGCATATCACCCCTAGGAATTGAGACACTATCTGTGGGTTTCTCACAGAACCAGACCCCCTCACTTTCAATAGTGACTCATGTGCAGCTAAAACACCTGGAGACCACAGAGCAGGGAATGGGAGCTCTTTTGTTGCTGTTGATTTTTGTAGGAGAAAGTGGTTCAGTTACTCTGAAGGTAATATGCCTGGTCCCCACTACTATCTGTGATTCCTTCACAACACATGGTTAAAAAAATCACTTACTCTCAGTTAACAATTGCAAATTATTTACTCTCAATTTGCAATCACTTGGTGAATGATTTAAGAAACAAAAAAAAACTTTCCATCTGAGAGAGTCTGCTTGTATCAACTCTTCGTGTGACTGGTAACCTTGATCACAGGGTGCTGGGTCTTGACACAATCTGAGAGCTACAAACTAGGAAAGCTAAACAGAAAATTTTCTTGTTTGCTCCCAGGAATGTCCATGCTGTGAGCAGCCAACTCCCAAACACTCATACAACTGAACCTGCCTTTAGGACAATTTAGGAGCAACAAGGCAGACAAGGACAGTCAAACCACACAGGCTTCCCACATGATAAAGAATATTTAATCAAATAAATGGAGTAATTTAGTACTTAATGGCAGGAGGCCAGCTCACTAGAGCTGGGAAGTTGTAGTGGTGTCAGCATACATTTCACCGCCCTTAGTGGCTTTTCTCCACAATGGAGAAGAGGGGGAACACCATGTTAGCAACTATTAGCAAAGCTGCATTTGGTGCACTTCCCCTCTCACTTTCAATTGACCTGTTGCAGCCCCAGGCACTGTGCAAGGCAGGAGGAAGGTGCTCTGGGAACTTGTGTCTTCATTCTGTCCACTCCCTTTGGATGTACACATTGTTCTCTGCCCAAGCCCCAAAACACATCACTCTCTGTGTTGCTTCTGAATGAGGCCTTCTGTGCCTAAACTGCTAAATCAGTGTAAGTCAGGGGGCAGGAGTCATTTTCATGTGAATCACACTAACACTTCCATATTTTTGAGAACATCAAGGAAGGATCCCCTTAGCCACTCCCATTCCAATCTTCAGCACTTGCTTTGGGATTAAACCCAGGAGCTTTGTTCAGCCTCCCAAGAAAGCAACTCATTACTTCAAAGAGGAGGTGACTGCTGCTGATGTGACTTAACATAAATGTAGGTGTCCAGCTCTAAAGGCACCCAAGTGTGGTATATTTGGCCTAAGTGAACTGGCAGGAGCTTTGCAAACAGCTGGGTTAGAAAGCCTCCACAAAGTATGCATCACATCCTGCCAAGAGACCATTTTGTCCTCAACTTCCACTTTTCCAAATAAAAACAAAAGCTGGGAAGAGCACTAATGCCCAAAGAGTGTCCTTCAACTGCTGCCAGTGAAAGGGAGGTGCTTGCCTCACTCAGTGCTTCATCTCCAGGCACTGCAACACAGTAGGAGAGACTTGAAGTGCAGGTAACATGGCATACCTGAGCTCACTCACTGCTTTTGGCAGCTCTTTCTGCCAGAAAGCCCAGGAACAATCCCTTAACTTGGGAAAAAAACGTGTTGCCCACCAAATGCAGCTCCTGGGGAAATTCAGTGCCTACCGCTTTCACATCCTCCAGCCTCTTCACATTTTCAATCACCAGCTGAAGCCATTTACTTTCTAGTAGATTCATCTCTCACTTTTTCCTTCCCATTTTTCTTCCTTAAGGAAGAAACACTCTGCCCATATTGCCAGCAACAAGGATTAAATAGTGGTACTGCAGAAGTCCCATGTTTTGCTGGATGTTCCCTGTACCAAAACTCTTCTTCTGTTACACAGTAGAGCAGGAAACCCCAAGGAGGCAGGGAATGATCACCACACCAGTGAGTTCTCAGCACAGAAGTGACAGGAGAAAATTCAGGAACATAATATTCCTGCAGGGAAAGGATGAAGGGTGCAATCTACTTTGCAGAGATTTAAACTCTTTGGATTTTTTAAATTCATTGCTTTTTAATGTTACCAATGTAACAATTATTAATAGTCATTACCTTTGTATGTTAATTCATCTCCCTTTTAACCTCTGTTGTGTGATTACCAGCCTTCACTAAGGCAGTTTATAAGCAACCTGTCAAATCATTCAAGTATCAACACAGCTCAAGTATTCAACCCAGATGCTGCGAGAAAAGCAACAGCACCAGGCAGGATTTCCACTGGCACTGCTAAAACATAGAAGATCATTTACCAAAGCAAACAAATAAATATAAAAATCACATATATTTGTCTGTTCTTTTTTTCTTTCGACCTCCAGGACAAACAGAACCTGAGCACATATTTAATCCTTTATTTTTATTGACTTTACAACAAATGTGTGACTGCAGCTTTCATTTGCAGTATACATTCAAGTCCCAGCCAGAAGGCAGAATCACTGAGTCCTTGTGGGTTGTTGTTTTGGGTTTTTTTTGAGAATGCTCAGCAGTATAGCATCCCACACTCTTCACAAGAAAATTATTCTACCTTTTCCATTCTTCTGGGATAAGACACTGGTCTGCTTGCTCAGCCAGTTTCAGACTCATCTTGTCCCTCTCCCCTGAGCCTCATCAGGCCACAGGGTCCCTCACAAAGCACAGTCCCACTCCTAGTCCCAACTCTTCTGCACAACTGGCATCTCCCACAGGAGAGGCCAAGAGAGCTGGGACTGCTCAGTCTGGAGGAGAGAAAGGTTGAGGGAAACATCACCAATGTGACTCACACCCAGTGAGTCCCTGTCTCCATCCAAGCCTATTTGGCTTCCTCCACGTCCATCCGCTTCCTCCCTTGTTCCCCCATACTGTCTCCATCCAAGCCTATTTGGCTTCCTCCGCTTCCTCCCTTGTTCCCCCATCCCTTGGTGCATTCCACTCTCACCATGTTCCTTCTTCCCCAGGCACTCCCAGCCTTGGTCAGCTCCTTGACCTTCTTCAAACATGAGCAGAGTCCTTGCTCCCCCATCACCCCAGGCATTTCAAAGGAAGTTCCCTGAGCAGGTAAGGGAGAACTGCACCCCACTCCTACTGCCAGACACCAGCCCTAACTCACTCATGGCACCTGCAGGGGAGGTCTGGGTTTGCTCCAGTGCCTGCTCAGAATGGCCTGCATACTGCGAGGGGAGCACGAGGTACATCCCCATCACACACAGCAGCTGCAAGGGGCTAAGAACTTGGGGGGCTGTTCCTCTCTAAATTCTATTATGACTCTGCTGAGCACATAGGTGATGTGATTTGATTTTTCAAAGGCTCTTTAACCTAGCCAAATTCAGGTACATTTTCTTAAAGGTGGTAGAAAGCACACTTGTGTCATCCAGACCTTTCTCCTGCTGTGTTTCAAGGTCTGGCTGCATACTGTGGTGGAAAGACTGCATCCAAAAGAAAATCTTTTCCTTCTCAAACATGCAGGAACCCATTTCCTCCCCTAACCTTGCTCTCAAAAATGGACAGAAATGGTTAAATTTTTCCATACAAAGAGTCTGAGCTGGAATTCGAGGATGGGAAAGTTTCAGCCTATCTTTTTAAAACCTGGCGAGACAGTTAAGTGTCTCAAAAAAAAAGACAGAATAAAGATAATTACCATCATGGTTACTTGGGGAACAACAATTGTAATTAGGGGGTTTGTTAACCCTATTTACTGAGTGTGAAACTGAGGCAAGTAAAAGTGAAAAGTGTAACTGAAAATACCTGGCATCCTTAAACACAAGCAGCACAGCTAGATTCCTTGACTGCAGCATGATTTTATAAAAAAATCCTAAAAATAACGTTATCATCCCCAGAGACAATCTAACCAGGTTGCGGATGAACCACACTGTTGGTGCAGAAACACAGTGGTGGCTCCTGTCAGGGTTACAGCAGGTCTGGCTGACTGCCTGGCCCTGGTTGTGCACAGCAGGGACACGGTGAAGCTCCTGTGAGAGACAGATCAAGCAGGGGGTGGCTGGAAGCCTGAGTGATGCAGCTCTGCCAAGCAGGCAGCGTGTGGAGCCAGCGTGGATGTGCCTGCGCCTGGGAGCTGCTGCTGGTGGTCAGGAGTACTCAAGTGCACAGCGTGGAGATGCTTGAGTGACCCCGTACTGTGCCAGCCAGGTTTGATACAGCCACTCGTGAATCAGAGTGAATAACCCATGCCAAAGCTCCTCTCCTGCAAAGCCAGTCAGGTGCCTCTCTGCTGGGATCCCTTACACACAGCCTCTGAGAGAGCTTACCTTGAGTTCTAAGCAAAAAAAAAGAAGCCAGCTCAGGTCTGGCCCTGCATCCAGGCTGCAAAGCCCTTTCCTGATCCAGGCTCTTGGGAACACTGTGCCAACATCAGCATGGCCACAGTAAGGCTTGTCATTGGTGGAACGACCCCCACCACGTCAAACACACAGTTTCCATGGAGAGCTTCCAGATGCGTTTGCTTTCACTGTGCTACCCGGTATCCAGAGCACCGGGGCGCTTCACGATCCAGGCAATGCTACTCTGCATGACCTCAGTGTAATAAGAGAAGCATTCTACCTAGAAATGCCCAAGGATAACAATTCCCTGTGCAACAACCCCCAGGAAATCACCAGCTTTGTCTTTCTGCCCCAAGGCAGGATTTCCTACAACTCTGTCACCCTGCCAGCTGCTGGCTGAACCTATTCTTAGAGGCCTTCTTCCATGGTAGCAACTCCACACCTTCCCCAGCCAGCCTTCTCCAGTGGTTGTCAACCCCTCCTGTGTGTGTAAGACCTCCAAGGAAGATGCAGAACCTACAGAAGTGAGCAATTTGTACAGCACTCTGGCACCCGGGATTAAGGCTGCAACTGTTTGGAAAGCATGAGCACACAAGCAAAATGAGCCCTGGGAGCTTTAATAAACCACACACTACCCTTACATGGAGAGCAGCCCATAAGATAAAGAACCTCTTTACAGAGTCTCTGAAGTCTTAGTCATGGTCTATTTGTATATCTGCACTGATGCTAGCGTAGATACATCCACAGAGCACAACACACCCTTGTATATAATGACAAGGGAAAAAACATTGCAATTCTGCTTGGCTGGGCCCCAAGTCAAGGAAGTTTTGCTGCAAACCTTTACCCTCATTATACATCCTAGACTATGGTTACAACAGTAATAGTAATATAACACTAAAGTTTTTCTGTGATAGCATCCCCAGGAACAAGACCCTCTCACTCCCTTCGTAGAGGCTGGGAGGGCAAGGCCTAGGTGTGTGCACCCACCACAGTGCAAGTAACCAAGAGGGCAGGGGTGAGGCAGAGCCTCATCCTCACTCTACTCCCCTCTACCATGTTCTCCAAGTAGCACCTCCTCCTACTTCTGTGGCTGTTCAGGGAATAAAAGCAAAAAAACCCCAACCAACCAAACCAAACCCAACTGTAGTTTCCCTATCTAAGGCCTCAGTACAGCAAAAGAACTCAAAAAATCCCACAAAACACTGCCTTGCTGCTGCTTTACTGGTGTCAACCATTGCAGGACAAAAGTGATGAGGGTGGGTAGGCACAGCCAGCCCACTGCCAGCAGTCATCCCTTTGACCTCTCTACACAACACAAAAACATGAGTGGGGACAGGACAAAAGCAGACCTTGCATCTTTTTACCCCGCAGCTATCATTGTGCTTGTGCAGTGATAACCAGAATAGCTGCAAACTCCTCCAGTGACTTCAGGTACAGCTGCTCCATCTACTTCCCAAACCATCTGCAGGAAGAGATGAGGATATTGCAGTTCTTACCCATTTTCTTTGTGCTTATTTACTGTGTGTCCACGTAACCACAGAAAGGATTTGAAATCAAAGCTCACTACTGCACACATACATATTCCCCTGTCCCACAGAGAAGGCAGCTTCAGCCCTTGTCAGTCCCCGCACTTACACTGGAGAGCATGTGCGTGGGCAGGATGAGGGGAATAGTCATGAGCAGAACCTGTGATCTGACTCTATCAGCAGATGACTTTTATTTGCACTCGTTAGCACTGCCCTAGCTTGAGTTAACACCACCCCCTCGGGTAATTTTAATTTATAAAAAAAAAAAAAACGAAAACACAACAAACACAGAGAAGAAAAAAAAGAAGGCCCCTCCCATTAAAAGAAGGGGGCCCAGCCACTGACATTGTAAAAGGATGCTTGCTGATGCAGAAAAAAAAAAAACGAAAACACAACAAACACAGAGAAGAAAAAAAAGAAGGCCCATATTTCTATATTTAGGAGGCTAGGATAATCAGGGTGGAAGAGCCCATCTGTTTGGCGCTCACTCCAGATGCTGTGAATGAGGAAATTTGTCTGTTTTCTTTCATTTTGCCTGTTTCAACTTGTCCTGGCTGACTGTGACACACAGAGAGCCTGATGTATGGCCACAGCCATTGAGGTCCCATAGGAGTCACTGCAGACCAGTTGACACCACCAATCTTTCCCAAGGGAGTATAAAAGAGTTATTAATAATAATAACAACAACAAGAAATCTATGTTTATAACACTGAATAGGGAGCAAAATAGAAAGGCAGAAGACAAGATAAGACACATCTATAGACCTCTGTGAAAGTGAGTTTTAAGAAGGCAGATCCTCCCCTCTGCCACATCCTCCTTTTGGGAGATTTCTCCATATAAAGCTGAGTTTCTGTGGGATGGCAACTCACCATCAGTGGCACCAGCCACTGGATGGAGACACAGCCACACTTCTTTTCAAAGCAACCTGTTCTGCCATTTTTATCCCAAGGCTCTATAAAAGTCAGCCAAAGCTAAATCCAGAATTGGTCTTTGATCTCCCACCTTCCTGAGCTGACCAAGCTCTGGTCCCAAAATAACAAGGATGCAATTGCCTCAGGCAGTCTCTTGATGCAATTCCTGTCATAGATAAAAGTGCCCACAACCCTTGCAGGACATAGAATCGTTGCCCTGTAAATCTCACGCAGTGCTACTTATTTTGCTGCTAAAGGCATCCCTGCAGTGTGTGAGGACATGTAGCAGACAGTTGGGACCATTTACTGTTGATCTTGTTTGGTGTAGGTGATTGCTTTTTAATTTCACAAAGTTCATCGCTGGGGTCATTAAAGGTGCTGGGAATGAGCAGTAAGCCTGAATAAAAGTTATGCAATTAGTACTCTGAAAGCCCTACAAAGAGGAGAAAACACTGCCAGTGCAAAATTCAGCATTTCGATGCCAGTTTTTCCATGCAGGGTCCTCTCCAGCCCTGGAGCTGGAATCACACAACAGGACATAGATAAGGACAGGTGGGCAAATTGATAAATAGGGATATAAATGGATGTCTGGATGCAGTTCTGAGTAATGTGCTCTGGACAATCCTGTTTTAGTGGGGGAGTTGGACTAGATGATCTTTAGAGGTCCCTTCCAACTCTGACAATTCTGTGATGCCACAAAACCCAGCAGTCCAGGGACTTTCCAGTCCTCCCTGAAGCACACATGGCTAGTGCACATCCAGTGCTACCTTCTTCTGCCCAACAAATGTTTTGTCACCTTCGTAACCACACAGAGCTGAAACTGTTCCAATGATTTCCATGTGTGCAAGATTAGGATCTAGGCCATCAACTAAAGGGCAATAAATACGTCCAAAAGTCTAAAAATTTTCCTTTGGAAAAAGCCCACCTCTCATGTATGTTGTGTAAGTCACTTGCATACAAGCAGTTGATGGACACATATGATCACATTTTGCAGCTTGTCCTTGTGACATACTGAGTTTTGGTACAGAGTATGGCTTGGGTGCATTTCTGATTACTGTGGCATAAGGAACAACACTTTGAGTCAAAGAGGTCTTTTTTGCTCTTGCAAGTC
>NW_009953386.1:1053618-1058618 GCF_000747805.2 Chaetura pelagica | reverse complement strand
AGGAACAGTTATTCTTCCTTGCCCAAAAATCACTGTCTACTTCTGTGGCTGCCTCCCAAACATCATCTGTCACTCAAAGATGGCTTTTTCTCTTCCCAGACCCCATTGATATGAGTTGTCTGTGGTCCACTATTTACTCCCACTCCATATGCCCATGGGCATCGTGGCGCAGAAATGCTTGTTTCCTTGGGACACAAGGCCCCTGCACCCCATCCCTCCTCTGATAGAAAAGTCCTCAAAGTCATTACTTTTCTTTCCATAAGGTTCATGGAATTAAGTGGTCAGGTACAGGTGAGTTACTCACTGCTAAAGGGAAAGATCAGGCCACACAACCTCTACTAGACATAAGAGGCTCCACACAGGTCAGCCTAAAGGCACAAATGGGAAAGAGATGAGGTTTGACTGGTTCACAAACCCACAGAACAAATTGTTTAACTGTGCTTTTCAGGCAGGCCAACAAAACACCACCTGCATTACAGAGCTGTAGGGTACATCACATAGCTTCAGAAGCTGCTTTCCACAATGTGTAGACTTCAAAAGATGCACAGAAATATGTAGACCTTTCCCAGTTTATATTGTTACAACAGTCCTTTAAGATGCTAAAGTAATTCATACCTACTCCTCATCAACTCAGAGAAAATTCTTCTTCTGTGAGGGTCACTTTTGTCAAGCATTATTTAATATTTTCAAATTAACCATTTTTTTGAGAGATAGGCCAACAAAAGCACATGGAAAATATTCTGAAATCTGAGAAATCTTGAAAGATGAAAATATAAATAGCAAGTAAAACTAATGGCCGTGGCATAGTTTGTTGTATTTTATTTTTTTCCAGTTCTTCATGTTATTTCCCCAAATAGTTAACAGGGAAAAAAGTACAGAATGACATGCATGGGAAACATCAGCTGGACTGTCTTGCATTCAATGGTATCAGAAATACTGCATACTAGAGCAATATTTATATCATCACCTCCTCCCTACCATCTGAAAGATGCACTACCCCATAATTGCAGATAAGGAAACAAAAGTTCTCTCATATGTTCCCTTTCATGATGGATAAATTTGCTTTGTTGTGTATTTTAGGCCCTAATTCAGCAAGCCATTTAAACATATGCTGAAGTTCATAATTTGCCTCTCTACCACTTCTGCACCTACTCAAGAATATGCCTGAAGTCAGGCATATGCAGAGCACACTGCCGACCATGGACCTTACATCTTCCTGCTCATTTCTGCAACTGCTCTAATTTGGTGACGTGAATGTACAAGGAAGTAAAACACTTCAAGCAATTTTAGCACATGCTGGCAAAAGTGAAAAATGAACGCGCCTGTTCACATAAATAATCTGAATAATTATTTAAAAGGAATAGCTAATTCTCGGTCCCTTTCAGAAACAGCTTAATTCTCACAATTGCTTTAAGCTGTCAGGACAGTGAAATACTACAACATGAACTTTTGCTCTGTATTGGTGCCAAGCAACCAAACCTGGAGCTGAAAAGACTGCTCCCCAAAAAGGAATCTGGGCCGAAAAAAACCAACACCTTTCTCAGAAGCATGTGATATGTCAAATATTATTTGTAGAAGCTATTCAGTAAGTAATTTCAAATAAGTAAAATGCAAAGAAACCACAGGATGTTCACAAACAATTTGCAAATAGAAATGGAAGAGGAATTCATTAAATAAATTATTTGCTATAAATTATTCACCTACCTCTAATCTTACTACCACTTAGACTATAAAACTCGTACCATAAAAGATACAGAATACATAACAAGGAATCATTAAGTTCTGCATTTCCCAGTGCTGCTATATTTTGACTGTCCAGTTCTATTATTGCATTAAGATAGCCTTTTGTCTTTAATGTACTTTGAGTGCCATACGTTTTTGTTTTAAAAGCTGAGCTAAGGAAACCTGCTCTGATTTTATACTGTGATTTAATGTTGAGCTCCAAGGCTGAATAACTCTTCAAAGCTGAGAGAAGACTTCAAGCTGTTACCTGAGCAAAACCAAAATGAATGGACACAGTTGGCTAATTTAATGAGATTTCCACAATTTGGGTCAATTTCACATAAATTCACAGTGAGAAAAGGGCAATTTTTTGTGTCCATCAAGCCACATAGTGAACATTTTTATAAAGGTGAGAGGTGCAGGAGGCACATGTCAGAGAGCTAAGAAGAAGGTAGAAGCAGAGGATTCCAATGGCTTACAGAGACCCACTGACTCTGCACTGAGTCAGTAGCATCCCCCTCAAGTTGCTTTTTCCCTTCTGCAGCTGCAAGACAAACTTCCATCTGTGCCTGGGGTATACGGGCTATATGACCAGACGAAGAAATTCCAGAAATAAACTTAAAATACAGCATACAATTATTTTTAGCCATGAAATCAAAATCCCAAAAAGGGTTATCACTCATAACCAAGGATGGAGACAGCTTTTGATTGTTTATGTCCAATATTTGTTCTGAGTGGGAGCTATATTCCACTACTTTGGTCTCTCAGCAGCTGCTTTAATTTTTTATACCATATTTGTTTACTTTTAATTAAAATTATAATGTTTGTCTCTGGATTTCTCTGTCTGCAGAAAACTAATGCAAACTGTAGTTTTACTTGGTTATGGAGGAAGAGAGTGAAAAAAAAGTTCTTGCAGTTGTCAAAATAATCTCCCAGTTGTCTCCAGAATGAATGCTATTGCTGCTGTCAACAACTGGTTGCAATTAAACACTACATCTCATCCTTCACATGCATTTTCTCCTTTGAAATGAAAGCAAAGTTGGTTTTGCAGAGTTCCATCACCCTGGACTGACTCATAGCAAGCTCAGTCTTTGGCCCAGAGGGTCAAAGTGCACTTATCAAGCCTCAGCACATACAGCATCATTACACACTGGCATTTCCACAGTACTTCGGAGTGCTTTAAAGCACCCTCAGCACAGGGCAGGAGGAGGAAAGGGCATAGGGTCCACTCACATCACAGACTTCTTGAAGACTCCGGCCCCAGCTCCTGACCCACAGACCTTAGAAGCTAAATAAACTTTACTATGGCAGTTGCTACATCAAACACAGGGAGAACAGCTATGGCCCTGCTGACAGGACTACTTCCTCTCCTTACTTATTTTCCATATAAATTCGCTTCAGCTAGACTTTTTAAAAGGAATCTGAGGGAACAGAGTGTTTAATTCCCATAGGTACCTATAAAATCCCAGTTGTAACAGACTACAGTATTTTTTCCCATTCCCAGAATGAAGTCACAACAATGGGTAGAGAGTGGATTAAAAGGGCTTCATTTGACCAGGTGGAGACTAAGGTTCCATTGACCAATGAGGACAATCCTACAAAATGCAGGAGGACCAGATCCACTACAGTGCACCTCCACCACCTATGGCAAAACTCACAGAGAAACACAAAGTGAAGGCAGGCCAGTCACACAGCAGACCAACCGGAGCCTCTCAAGCCAAGCTTGAGCAATAAGCTATCCCCAGCTGACCTTGCAGCAGAAGCCAAAGGGGCAAAGCTTCCTCCAAAGCATCCTGAAGACGCAGATGGCTTAAGATTGCCAGCAGCTACACAAACTGCACCCAGTATGGGATGAGGCAGCAAGCTGGGGGCAAGGGGGACAGACATCACACATACACATTCCCCTCCCCGGTGCCCCCCCAAGGTGATCTCGCTGGGTGTCCTATGCATTACTTTCATTGTGGAGGTGGCCAAGGCAAGGATGAAAAACTGCATTCAATTTAGTCACCACAGGTTTCCTTGAAGTCTCAAAATCAAAAACCATCCAGGAACCACTGCCATGAAAACTCCAGAGGGAAAGTATTCAGCAGGCCACTGACTAAATCAGAGGGCAGTCAGCACGCTCCTGTGAAGAAGGCATGGGGACAGGAGTCAGAAGATGCAGGCTCCAACCACGGGTTGGCCACAGGAATCCTGCATGACCATAGGCAAGGCACCTCCCATTTCAGGGCCTCAACTTTTCCACCAACTCTGATGATCTAGATAACATGGCTGCTCCCTTAGTCAGGGGAGAGAAAGATTATACAGAGGTCAGCATTAAAAACATGGGTGAGGCACAGCATAGATTTCAAAGATTCTGATAAAAGTGAGTCTCCCTGTATTCCTCATCCCCTTCTACAAAGTGGTTATCCCAAAGGAAAAATAATATACCCATCCTACAAAGGCAGCATACATCAGACACATACTTAGAAAACTGTGCAAACAATTATCAGTCTTTGTCCAAGAAAGGAAAATAATGCCCTGTGTTACAGAGGGGGAGAAAGAAAAAGGTGTCCAAAGTCATCCTGGAACAAGGAAAAAGGGAAGGATCTAGATTTCTGGGACAGATTCATATGTGATATAAACACTAAGGCTAGCCACACTCAAGAAGGTCAGGAGTAAATGGCAAAGCTCTCATGAGACTGACCTGAAGGTTCATCAGGTACTAGGTCTATTTGGGACAAGCATTCATATTCCTGTATGTCAAACAACAAATTTCAAACCTCTAAACAAATGGTAGGACACTGCAGCAGAAGCAACTCTCAGGAAGGACAAGACAAAACATTTTCAGCAATTTTATTTGGAAGCTTTTTTGGCTTGCTAAGCTATCTTCCCCCTTGCCTGCCTGAAGGGGCCACATGCTCCTTTTCCTTGCCCAGGAGACACCAGTTTGTCACTAGGGCCACTCGCTTGATTCCCCAACATGTGTTTTCTACCCCTTCTGTTTGCTCAGAGCATGGAAATGGCAGCAGAGTGACCCAGTGGGAGCAGATGGGAACAGAGCCCACACCTCCTAATTCCCAGTGCTCACAGCCAAAAAAAATATTAACAGATTAAAACCAGAAAAAAAAAAAAAGAGCTCCCCCCACCCCTGGGTTTCTCCCTCACATGCATAGCATGGCTGCTGCTGAATTGCAGCCTCAGAAAACACAGAGAAAGAGGCTCAAAAGGCAGCTAGGAAACCCACCGTCCATTGGCTTCCCTCCACCAGAGGCGAGCAGGGTCCTTCTGCTGCCGTG
>NW_009953386.1:1043288-1053229 GCF_000747805.2 Chaetura pelagica | reverse complement strand
GGGTGACGCCCCCCCCCCCCCCCCCCCCCACTCCTTCACCTGCAGCAATCCCCCTCCACTTCAGCCCTCTTGCTAAGGGCTGGAGCTCCCAGGGAGGGTGAAGGGGGGGAGGATGTAGTGCAAGAGGGCTGGAGGATGGGGACCAGGGTGGGTGGGGGAAGCCTGCCTGCATTGTACCTATTTCTGTGGATAAACAGGCAACTGGCATCAACGTGGCAGCTGAAATGCAGTCTTAACAAAACAACAACAAAAAAGCAGCCACTGGGAATAGGTAAGAGCAGCAAAACCAGATGAAACTACACACAAAAAAAAAAAAAGCTACTGAAGAACTATCACGGAGCATTCCCCAAAGAACAAGAAAAATGCAGTCTTGCTGCAACTCCATGCAGCTGAGAAGCACAAGCCTACGCTGTGTCCGAGGCGTTTTCAGTGCAGGAGAGGGAGGTGCTGATTGCGGCTGAGTCCTGTAATAGTGGCCCAGGGCACACCAGCTGTTTCAGGGGTAAAAAGGAAGGGCTGCCCTTGACAAGCCAAGGACGTGACGATTCTGCAGACAGATTGAGGGTTTTCTGTCCCTCTGCCAAGTAGCCAAGGTCCTCTCAACCTCTCCAAGCTACTAGATCCCAACACACACCAGAAAGCCAAGCAGCTCTGCGACTGAAAGAGGTGTTCAGACATCAAACCCCACCAGCCTGCTGAAGCTCTCTAGCACCTTCTCTCCCAGGGCTTCACTAAAACAACAGGGTTTGCCACGCACCTCTCTCCTTCCCCAGGAATCACAGGGGGCTTCAGGCCCCCCTTAAAGGCACAGGCTGTGAGAGGCAGCAGAGTGAGTGATACACAGGAGCCAGGGGGCTTCAGAATATCCCCTGCAGGAGCACTCAGAGACCTTTTCACCAAGAAACAGGACTGTATTTTCTGAGATATCACTTCAAAACCAAACACTTCATAGAGTGCAGTTGATGCCGATAATCACACAGGAACACAGGCTGCAGCAGACAGGTGTGAAGCTCGAGCAAAAGGCTCCAAAGAGCACTTAGAGTTCGATGCTGAGGGCTGCAGAATTGTTCTCTGCCACATGATGCAACAACCACTTTATACAGTTCAGGAAATACATTAAGTAGCCATGTTAACCAATGGTTAAGGTGTTCAACTTGTCCCACAGTCCATCGTCCAACAACTGCAGAATTTGTCACAGAGTAATGTCCTGCCTGGAAATCCCTCTTGGGCAAAAGTGCAGAGACATTAAACTACAAGATGAGCAATGCACAGATCCCATCTTGACAGCCAAGACTGAAGTGGGGGGACAGTTAACTAAAACCCAAACATCACTGCAGTAATCTGGATTTACCAATGGCCTCCTGATCAGAAAGAGAATAGGTACTGCACAGCTTGCAAGGAAAGCAAAGGAACAACAAAGTCAAATAAAACAGCAAAAAAATGGTGACTTCAGCAACATGTCCCGGAATTAGAGAAGTGTCAAAGAAGGTTACAATGTTGCAATATGTTAAGAGCATTGGTAGGGTTTGCAACAGCCAGTTCCAGGGCACTGAGAAGCTAAAACGCTGCAACTAAGGCAAAGAGCAACCTGACTCACAAAGTAACACTGGCTGCTACATAACCAAATTTAGCATCCTGGTACCAGAAAGAGCATCAGAACTTTGTGCGACACCTCTCACATGTTAGAAAAGGTGATTACAAGCAAAATAGTCCAAACAGTCTAACTTCAAAAGCAAGGAAATTAAAGTTATTGCACTCTGTGGGGTAGTTCACTGAAGCAATCTCAGCATTGTAACTGCAAAGGTACTCAGTGCCCCTGAACAAAAAACTGCTGAGAAGCAAGAAAGCACATTGTATGATCAAACAAAAGGAACAAGAAGTCATTCAGCCTAAGTAGTGGCTTCATGAGATGGTAGCTGGGAGGACTGAGAACAAAACCGAAGGCCAAATTGCAAAAGTCAAAAAACAAGCAACCATTTCAGTATATTCAAAGGACAAGTCCAAAACTGCTGAACAGTAGGAGAATGACATTTCTCCAGCAGCTGTGCTGCTAGCAAAGACATGCAAGCTCTTGCTAAGTCAGGTGTTTCTTGAAGTTAACAATGCTTTCCTTAAGGGGGCACAGGCTAACCTGGAAGTCGCCACAGGGATCAGTTAAACTGGCCAAATTCCCCAAGCCCCTAGAAGTACACAACAGGAGACAAATCAGCTTGAACTCTGCTCAGAGGAACTTGTGCCCCCTCCAACCTACTCAAGTTTTGGAAAGAAAAGGACAGGACTAAGCGATTAATTTTCAATCACTTCAAAGCACGCCTGTTAGACTGTTCTGGGCAGGATGCCAGTTTGGAGCCAGCCCTGCCCCTGCCTGGGGTGGGAGATATCCCCCCCTTGCCTTGTCCCTGGTGGGGTCCATGCCACATAGTTTCAGGCCTAGTTCACAGCAGCTGCCCCATCTCTCAGTGCACAGAGGCATGGGAACCCCTCTGCCCCTTCCTTTGCTCTGACCCTGATTACAAGGGATTACCCCCGGGTTCCATACCAGCTCTAGGGTGGTTTAATCTATTCCTTAATATCTGGAAGAGAGAATGGGATCTGGCAAAGTGATTTGGGCTGGCTGAGACAAAAGAAGATTGAGAGACTTCCAAGGGATCTCACAAAGCTCAGCAAGTGGGCAGCATAATGCAAGATGAAACTCAACCAAACAGATAGTAATAAGAACTTCAGAGAATAATCTGAACTAGTTGTATACCATGGGGCTCTAATTCTAATGTAATCACTTGAGGAAAATATCTTGGTATCGCTGTGAACAGCTCAATGAAAACATCTGTTCAACATACAACAGTGGTCAAAAAAGCAAGCAATCTGTTAGGATGTCTAAAAGAGGAGGCTGAAAAGGATGCTGGAATTATTAAAATGCCACTGTGAACACTGACAGTGCACCCTCAGCTGGAATTGCTGAGGTGACTGCTGGATAGCAAACCTGAAAATACAAAAAGCTTTCCTCATTCACCTGTCAGTAATGCTTACTGGTCAAGCATAGCTAAAATTGGAACAATTTAATTGGGAGAGAAGCTAGACAAAGATATTAGCAAAGAGGTAGAAAGAAGTTAATTATGTGCTTCTGTGTTTTTGGTTTGCTTGTTTTGGTTGGCTTTGTTTGTTGGTTTGTTTTGTTGTTGTTGTCTTTTTGAAGAGAAATACAAAAGGTTGTTCAATGCAACTAAAAAACAGAAAATGTGACCAGACATAACAAAACTGTTATGCTTTTCCTTTCCTTTTCTATTTTCACTTTTTCTGTTTATTCTGAACACAGTCCATAATTAACTACCAGCAACGAGTAGCCCATTAAATCATAATTAAATAATAAATAAATAAATAATAAATAAAGTTAAAAGCTCAGAAGAAATCACAGAGGTCTGTGTATTTATGAGGATACTGGCATCATCCATAGATAAGTCAGGTAGAATTGGGGGGTGGAGGGGGTTGTGGAAAAAAAGAAGGGGGTGGGGGGGAAATGGAAAGGAAAAAACATAGCAGCACTACACCCTCATGCTTTCAGGCATTAACCAACTTCTAATTAATGAGGATTAGGAAATAATCTCCCCAGTGGGCATGCAGAGAGGGTGTGCCAACCCACTTGCTCCTAGCAGATGCCTCTTATATGCCAGGCAGGGGGAGTCCTGAGCCTGGGCAGCCCACCCACAGCTCATGCTGTTGGGGAGGCTGAGGTCTGGGTGCCCAGTGGGACTGCACACGAGAAGAGGCTGCAAGAGGGGACTTGGTTAACCCAGCTCAACCTTGCTCCTGGCAAGAAGGGGAAGTTTTGTGCCTGTTACTTTGCAAGAGAGGGGACTTCCCTGAGGAAAGGAGAGAGGATGGACATCTTTGACACTTTGCATTGGTAGGTGGAATACACATGTCTTAGTTCATTTTATGGCAAGGAAGTGGAGTATGGGGACTCCCTGAATTAAGATAAAATTGGCTTGAGTAGGCTTTGAAGTTGTCATGGTTTAACTAAACACCCACATGGCTGCTCACTCACTCCTCTCCCTCCCAGTGAGATGGGGGGGTGAACTGAGGGAAAAAACCTCATGGGTTGAATTAAGACAGATTAATAGGAAATAAAAAGATGAGAATAATAAAAACAGAATTTAAAAAATTTGCAGCACAATTGTCCACGGCCCACTGACCGATGTCCATTTAGTTCCTTATCCATGTTTACATCTTCCAGCCAACTCCCTCTGGCTTATATGCTGAGCATGATATCTTATGGTATGGAATATCCCTTTGGCCAGTTTGGGTCAGCTGTCCTAGCTGTGTCTCCCCCCAGTTTCTTGTAAAGAAACAGCTGACAGGACAGGGGCAATAGGAGAAACTGAAAAAGTCCTTGGCTTAATGTAAGCATTGCTTAGCGAGAACTAAAACATCAATGTGTTATCAACATTATTCTCAGCAAACATCCAAAATACAGCCTCATACTATGAGGAAAAGTAACTCTATCCTAGTCAAAACTAGCACACAAGTCCAGAGCAATATGTACACTGATGTCCTCCTAGGGGAACCCATAGCTGGCACATCAGACCCTCTTTACAAAACCTCTAGTACCAAGTGCTCACTGTGGGGGTTTCAGCATCCCCTGTTGAAGCACCATTCAATGATCTAACCTGACCCAGAGTTGCCCATGCAGGCTGCTAAAAAAAAAAAGCACCATGCATTATCAAGGGTGTGTGCCTGCCCCCCTGCCCCCAGCACCCAAAAAATAACACTCATGACTTCTGCATTTTGAGTAAAACTGAAGCACAGATGTAACTGAGTGGACTTCAGACATCAACTTTCTCCTGCTGATGCTTGTGAAATGCAATCTAGCTCACATTCTCCAAGCTAAATTGACTCATGAGGATGTGAGGGGAAAAAAATGCACAGGTTTATATCTCAAAGTAAGTGATCTGATCAATCTAATACCAAAATTGCACTTGAAATTAGCTTCACGCAGAGATGCAAATGCACAAGTACCACTGTGCTGCCAGGAGGAGAGCTGTGGCTCTGCACATGAAAAAGTAGGAAGAGGCTAAGCTTGCTCCTATAGTCCTGTCCTGACTTCTCCAGTGGCCAATCTGGAATCGGAAACAAAGATTAAGAATCCAGCTGTACTTCTTAAATAGAAAGTTGTTGAAGCTCATACACCATATTCTGCTTCTTTTGGTGCCAATAGCAACCACGAAGGTTTTTACTGTAAGTAATTCCACTAAACAAAGCCTAATAAAGCATGAGGTGTTTCCTAAAACCATAGAGTCACAATCTGATTTGGGCTGGAAGGGATTTTAAAGACCATCTAGTTCTGAATCCCCTACATGGGCAGGAACACCTCCCACTAGACTGGAGTGTTCAAAGCCCCATCCAACTTGGTCTTGAACACTTCCAGGGTTGGGGCATCCTCAACTTCAGTGGCCAGCCTGTGCCAGTCTCACCACCCTCACAATGAAGAATTTTTTCCTAGTGTTTAACCTTAATCTACCATTTTTCAGTTTAAAATCATGACTGTTTCAAAGGAAAATCAGGGAACAATTGTCAGAAACAGAGGAACATCCAACTCAGGCATCTTTGGGATGGAAAGTTTTTACTTTTCACATAAAATATCTTTTTGCTCAAGATATCTTTTCAGGTTATAATAATAGAATTCCACAAAGAAATACAATGTTTGTTGACCTAAGATAGAAATCCTTTCTAAAATTTCCTTTCAAGACCATTAAAGCCTTTAGCCTCTGTTCCCATTCAGAATGAAGCCAGCTTTCTCAATCCTGATGAAACAGAACACTTGTCCTCAGCCCAGCTCAAGCAGTGAAAAGAGGGCAGAAGCCAGAATAGACACAAGTGACCTCCAAAGCTCCAAAAGAGGTGAAAACATAAGGGGAAAAAGCACCACCATAACAGTTCACTGTACATAATTAATAATACTGTACTTTCTTCCTGTTGCATAAGACATGAAATCTTTGTGAGAGAAAAGAGGGTAGCACATGACTAGGAGCCCTTTAAGTGTGACTTCTCTAAAGGAGAAGCTGGGCAGTTGTCCCACCTGACAGCAAGCAAATCATTTCATCTCTGTACACTTCAGTTTTCCATGCTATAAATCAAACTGACCGCCCTCAAAAAGTTTGGAGACTCTCAATTAGTTAATGTTCATAAATGACTGTGCAAACACAAGACAGTATTTACCAGGGAACTGCGTTTGTTATACTACTGTCAAACCACCAGAAGCTAAATTTCTCTCTGAACATTTACAAAAGGGAAGGCAGCATTAATGCTCCACGAGGAGAAAACTACAAAGAACAGATTTTCAGTGCATGCACTTCTCCTTGAAATAAACTGTGTTAAAAGCACTTTACTTAAAAAGCACAATGATAGTAGCATCCTGCTAAATATAGATGACTCACCACAATTTAGTAGTGAACATCCCTGAAGACTACCATTGCAGTATTGCTTAACTTGCTGCCTAAATATAAGCATTTTCACGTGGGTACAGTTTGGACCAAGACACTCAGGACTACTACCAGCATCTGCTGACCTTCACTGTGTCATAGTGTCTCTCTGAGCCTCACTTTGTCCATCTGTACTGTTAGCATAAAAATAAAACTCATCTCCCTAGTGAAGGCAGGATAAATTATTTCTAAGTTTCTAATTATTTGTTTATACCATACTTTGTGTATCCATATGGATACTGAGCAGCTAAATATAGCTATCCTCAAGGCACTCTGAGATCCTTCAGATAAGGGGATCTTAGAAAACTGCATTTTAGGCAATACTGAAGAAACAGATATAAAGAATCCATTTCCAAAATAAGGTAAGAATGCCCACTTTAGAGATGCAAGAAGTAGTTAATGCATCTGTGTCTACCACTAGGGACCAAGGTCAGGTTGTGAGCAAAATGATTTATCGACACATCACAAAACCACACAGCTTGACACAAATGGCAATCTGGTAAAAAAAAAAAACAAACAACAATAAAAAATGGAAGCACGGGACTGCCACAGTCCTCTCTTGCTGGAGCTGAGGATCTGGTGCAGCTGGGGAGGATGTGAGGGCTAGCACAAGGGCACTGCAAAGCCAGAACTTAAAGGCACATTTTCAGCTGTGATAACCTCAGACTGCCAGGAGGCAGGTGACTTTAGGTAAGGACTAGAGAAGCACACACACACCCCCTCTACCCTCATCTTGCAAGATCTGGTTGTAACAGACCGTAAGGCACTGACATCTGACCTGTTGCAATACTACGTCACAGGATCTAAACACCATGCAGTTAAAAAAAAACAAGCTGGTTCTGCAGTTTAGCTGTCCCCGACGTGATTTCTAACACTTTTGACAATTTGCAGTATGTTATTCCTGGCTAAGCAGCAGGATTTATTTGCAATTACAGGTTTGATTTCAAAGCTCTAAAGAGAATCCCCCTCTGTCCTTCCCTAAACTTCTCTAGGGTGTCTGAAAAATATTATTTTCACAAAAGTTTTTATGCTTAAAATGTTTTAGAGGGAAAACATAGATGCTGCCCCTGCCCCGGGAGCACTAAACATGGTTATTATAGGCCTAGAGAAAGCAAGCCAGTTAAAAAGAACCATTGCTATTCTACAGATTGCAAAGCAATGTAAGAAAATGAGATTCTAATACTTGATTGACTTTCCACTATAAAGTCTGACTGCATTTTATCATAGGCATGAAGCAGCAGAATGACAAAATTATCTCCAGGGACCATTTTCCCCCACCACTTTTCATTTGTTTGGCATTAAGTATTTCTTCTGATTATACACTCTTAGCTTCTGATCCTTTGACTTTTAAACCTTTCATTTAAGTATCACTTTGCATATGACCCTATAATTTTTCTTCTCTATGCTCTAAAGCCCCCAAAAGGATTAAAAAAAAATAATAAAATCACTCCTCCTAACCAGACTTGGCAACTCAGAGCAGATATACACTTACTGAAAAGTTTAGAAAACCTCCTAATTTTATTGCAGCTTTCATGAGAGCATGTCAGTTCCTTATAGCTTGCCAGGGTTTTCTTTCCAAATCCAAGAACCACTGAAAGTATGACCATACAGTGTAACACCAGAGTAACACCGTGCCACAGATATTTTCATCTACCACCATCTCTAAAGACTTTTCCCGAGACAAAAAAAAAACCAAACAACAACACACCACAAAACAAACTACACCAAAACAAAAACCCAACAACAAACCACATGCTTAAGACATAGGTGGTTCACTCAGGTAACCTTTAAGCCTTAAAGAAAAATGCAGGAAAAAAACATTACACTATTACAGATTACTTTGTGGAAAGATGTGCTTCTCTGCCTAGTTGTCTCCATTAAAAATTGAGTCAACCTTTTTTGCCTAAGGAGATAATTAAACGGCCCTTTAATTTTAAATCTGGTTACTGTTATATGTTTTTGCAGGGATATCACATCAACAGAAACACTCAACCACTTACATGCCTCTAAATGCAATAGGCACAGCTCATTTCTAGACAGTTACACCTTTGCAATGTCTGCAGACCAAAAATCCTGGCACTGAGAACCTGAAAGTCATTGAACTCACTTTCTGAACTAGGAGAAGTACAAAAAATGAACAAATAGAATGAAGTCTGAAACATCCGAGATTTTTTTTTTTTCCATTAAATGCTAACGAACCTTTTCCCCCCTATAAGTCGTTTTTTCAAGTCAGCAGGTGTAATTACCATTTAATGCATGTGACTCAGACTCCCAAATGTTTTCTGAGGATGGGGCTCAGGGTGTTTTTGGGTCTGAGGCATTTGTGAAAAGTTCATCTTGTCCATCACAAAGACTTGTTTCTCAGCACTCCTGTTCCTCAGAGGAACATCCTGCTGCACATCTCAGGGCAGTGAAAGCCAGGCACAGCTACCCAGTCAACATACTCCATCCAGATCCAGACTGCAAGGAGGTTTCATCCCAACATCGCTGAGACAACCCTGGTGTTACAGAATCATAGAATACGCTGAGCTGGAAGGGAACCATCAGGACTGTTGAGTCCAACTCCTGTCCCTGTGTAGGGCACCCCTAGAATCACACCATGTGCCTGAGCATTCTCTTGGGAGATCCTGTCATTTCTTACTGTCCTCCCACTCTCTCAGGGGTCCCTTGCAGCAGGATTCCCAGCAGCAGTGCCCAGCGGGCTCGGTGGGGCTGTGCACTGCCTGCTGCTAATCAGACCTCTGCAAAGCTACTCGGTGGACCTTTGCATAGACGAGCAGACATTACAGAATTTACCTGGCAGACCGCAGCAAAACGTAACGGGGCAGGCCTGCTCTGAAGTTCGGCGTGACTTGAAGGCAGGCACTGCCGCCCGATCAACAGATGAGTCTGACAACATCCCGCGCTCTGTAGTTTCTCCTGTTGCCCTTACGCAGCACCTCCTGGTGCTCTCCAGCAATGCACTAAGTGATGTGGTGAGTAGCACCTGTCACATGCAATTTCTTCCGTCTCCACACAGAGGACCGGGGGACGCACCTTCTTTCGGAAGGGCTTCTGGTGAAGCGGGTTGGGTCCCTCCACAGCCCCAGGGGTAATAAGCCCTTCTCTTAGGGCTGCAGGAGGACCGGGAGGATGAGGCAGAGGGAGGACCTCCGGGGGACAGAAAGCTCCAGGCAGCCTGTCACCATCTCTGCAGAAAGTTCCCTGCTGCCTCAGGGCCTGAAGGATGGACCAGAGTTTTCCACCCAGGTAAGCTTATCGAGGGGCTAGGCCCAGACAACTGAGCATCAGGGGAAGCCCAGGTTAAGGCAAGTTTTAGAGCACCGTAAGAAAAAAAAACAAATATAGAGTAATGTTAAGGTAATATAACAGTAGTAAGGAGGATGGTGCAGGGGAGGCAGCCAAAGGAGCCGGTCAGACCTGCGCTCCTTCCTCTCGCCTGCCTGCAAAAGCGCTTCACCCGCC
>NW_009953386.1:1018804-1042537 GCF_000747805.2 Chaetura pelagica | reverse complement strand
AGCACCCGCCCGCAGCTGCGTGGAAGGTAAAAAAATCAGAATCACGGAACCGTTTGGGTTGGGAAAGAGCTTTGAGATCAAGTCCAACCGCTAACCCAGCGCTGCCGGGGCCACCACATCCCTAAGCAACACGTCTACACATCTTTTGCAGACCCCCAGGGACGGTCACTCCACCACTGCCCTGAGCACGACAACCCTTCCAGTCAACACATTTTCCCTACTGTCCAACCTAAACCTCCCCAGCACAACTTGAGGCCGTTTCCTTTTCTCCCATCCCTTGTTCCTGGGGAGCAGAGCCCGACCCCCCTGGCTCCAACCTCCTCCCAGGCAAGGCTCCTTTTCTCCAAACTAACATGACGGGGGACACGCTGCCTGGGAGCTGGCACTGCTGCAGCCCGCTGTATAAATACAGTTCCTTCAACTGTACAAGCCTCCCTGACCACGCTAGTCAAGAGAGTGGGAGATGCAAGCGTTCAGCAGCCCTAGGAGTCAGACCCAGGTACAGCTGAAGGGAATAAGACAGTTCTTAGAGTCGGGGCCCCACCGCACTGTATAACACAAGGATGGCCAAGCTGTGTCATTTCGGGTCATGAGCTTAAGTAATTGCAGTCCCTGAGGCTACACAGAAGAAGCAATCCATCAAAACCCAGCGCACCAGGCATCAAGTGTGCACACAGAGGGTGGGAAAAGGGAGCCCTTTACACATTTTGGGTGATTATTTGGTGAAAGGATCAAAGCAGAGAGCTCTCACAAACTGACTCCTTCCACATTCTCAGCTCCCTGTCTCAGTCTGACCACATCAGCTTTCCTTTGTGAGAATGAGCAGTTTGGTAGGAGAATCCTCCAACAATTCTGCAAAGCATACGATTGCTTCATTCCTCTGCCTAAAAGTTTCCTCCCTCATAAAACAGAGATGGGCATCCTCTGCACCCTGAAGGCAACCAATCTACCTTGTGCATCTTCTCTCTAACTCCCTCCCAACCAGAGGCCCGGGGAGTGCCCCTGTGCCCAGCCTGCTCATCACCTCTCAGGTCCTGCCTCCTTGGTTGCCTCAAAAGCTGCATTGACCCTTTATGAGGCTGCACTCCTGCTGAGGAGGGGGTACCTGCACCTGGGAGTGAAGACCACAAGGAAAAATGTCCAGGGTAACAGAGAAGAAATGATTTAAGCAACAGGGAAAAGTGAAGTTGGTACCTGTGGGAAACTGGCTACAATCTAACCAGCCTAGGTTAAGCTCTGCCTTTCCCAGCATCAAATTTTGGCAATCTTGTAACAGAGGGCTGGATTAAAATGTCACCCCAGCTACGCAGGTTTACTGGGGTTTGTTTGTTCTGGAAAAAAAAAAAAAAAAAAAGAAAAAAAAAAAGGAAAAAAAAAGGGAAAAAATTTTTAAAAAAACCACAAAAACAAACAAACAAAAAAACAAAAACAAAGAAACAACCAACAAACTATTTATGAGGAGCAATGCCTGACCTGCCCTTAGCAGGCAACAGAACTCCTGACCTCCACATGGGCTGAGATTTCATTCATGAGGAATGGTTCAATGGGGTGAAAAAGCACCACATGGGGATCCAGGGGATGTAGGTCTTGTCTTTTTCAAAGTCTGTCAGGTGCACTTGTTGCAAGTCCCCAGGCATCCAATCTGACAATGTGGACAGCCTCATAGGTCTAGTGCTCTGGCAACGCACCCTCCACGCCAGCCCTGCCACAAGCAGGCAGGCTAGGAGACGGCTTTGCTCCATTAAGGAGCCAGCTCTTGGCAAAGGTTCAAGCAGCTGAAGCATAACACTTCAGAAGAGCACTGAAGGGAGAGCCATAGCCCAGCTGTTTCCCCTCGTTCTCTGGCAATATGAGGACTGATGTTTTCTCAGACTCCCTCAGACTCCTTCTCCTTCCTTCAGCTGGGCTGCTGTATTTTTCGGCTAGAAAAAGGGTAAAGGAACATTATCTTCTCATTGATCAGCAGCAGCTCCCACAGACCACCATCCTTGTGGGTACAGGCAGTGACTTCCCGAAGGAATGCACTGGGTATGTCCACTCTCCTAACAGCAACGAACTCCCATTATTTTTTCTTGCCAAACCATCTCCCTCACCAAAGTCAAGGGCAGAGAGCACGGAGCCCATTGGACAGTGTCCTGCCACCACCCTTACCCTGTCAGATGAAAAGACGAATCAAGTAAAAACAAGAAAAAACACTCCCTAGGACTGCCGCAATGCTTCCCTGGTCTGCCAAGACCTGGAATCTCTCTTAACCTAATGGAAATAAGTGTGGTTTTTTAATATAAGGACACACTGTTTTTGACAAATGCCATCCCAGCTCACCTTGGACTGTTCCTTGCATCCTGCTGTGCATCAGCTGGCAGGTAAACAGCAAAGATCAGTTCTCCCTGTGCAGTGGCTGAATTAATGTCCTTCCTATAGTGCAGTGAGCATAATAGGAATCAAGAGCCCAGTGGTCAGATAAAGCTTTTCTGCCCAGAACAGATCTAAATTACTCCCTTCTGACCCAACTGGTAGGAGCATGGAGTATTTTAATCCCCTTTAGGATCTGGTCACCATAGCAGATCCTGTCATACCTGCAGAACACAGTGACACAGCAAGTGACTTTAGCTGCTTCTTGCAGCAATTGCAAGAACAATCTGTGGCCAGGCTCCAGAAGGATGGAGCAGCCACAGGGAATAATAATCTTCAGATGCACCAGTCAGTCCTTTCACCCTGGCTTCCTCTCAATCTTACCACTTCCAAAAATAGTTTGCAGATTGTGCAGAAAGGACATGGACGAGGAGATACTGTTCCTGGAACTCTGAATTTCTTCTTGACTTGTCCTTGAGCCTTCCCCAAATTATTAAGCTTTTGCCAACCATTTATTCCATGAGTGCAGCACCCTACAGCTGGTTGGATACTAGAGATATAAGCAGACATATTTGCTGCTCCAGCAGCCTATTTTCCCACCAGCAAGTGTCCACACCTGTTCCTTGGCACTGATGGAATAGCATGTTGTGGATCGAGGAGACATCTACAATACCCCAAGCACCAGATGCTGGTCAGTGACCACTGTAGGACTCAGTTGTGTTACGTTGCTCTCAAGAACTGACTGACATGGGAGCCATAAGCTGAACGGTCAAGATATTTGCCAAGACTTTATCATGCTAGGTTGGGCAAGGACAGAAAGAAAGGAAATCACTCCCACCTGGTTTTTCTTTTGAAAGAATTATGATAAGTAATGCAATTCTCATGTCCCAGGGAAAAACATCTTTCTGAATCAAATTAAAAAGAAGGCTTTTTTTTTCCAGGACAATGCTCTTTTTTTTTTTTTTTTTTCCCTTAACATGGCTCCAAAAAACCCCCCAAAAACATACAATGGGGATGCAGTTGGGTTCAAGACCTCTGATAGATGCCAAATCTTACATAATCTTTGCTGTCTCCCCGCTTGTTACTAGGTTATCTATCTTCAGAGGGGAATTTATTGAAGGTGACATTGCTTACAAATTGATCAAAATCAGCTTCAGTGAAGTGTCCTTCCAAGATATAAAGAGATGGATAAAATTTACTCAGTTGATCATTAATAACTTCAGTCTGTGGAATTGGTTATCTCCTTTTGACAGAGAAAATAGAGCTTGCAGATTGAACTGTTTTAATCTTATCTGAGAAGAAATATGACAGACCTCCAGAGATACACCAGATTAACTGCCTCCATACCTTTTCAGTAAAATAATAAAACAAACCCCATATTTATTTTTCTGAACAGCTGCGTATACAAAACAGATGTCATTAACCAAAAGAGGAAATGGCAATACTCCTGTCAACTCATCTATCCCAGACGGTTTTTTTTCTCCTGGCAATGGGGATGGTTACATGGGAATACTGTCCCAAGTACAAAGATTAGTGTTTACAAAAGACAGCATATCAGAATTAGGAAAAGCCTCAAGTCTGGGAGAGGTAGGTATTTACTAGTTCACTCCCATCTGCCCCCTCTGTCAAGAGCCAGGTACAATCCATTACATTACCAACGTAGGCTTTTGGGCAACTGCTCCCATAGAGTGGCCAGGATAACTTCATCCCTGCCACAGTGATGACCTCTGCTTGCACGTTGGCCATGTAGCAAAACCTTAGGAATATCTGAGCAAAACCAGCTCTGGAGTAAGACTAATTCCTGCACTCCTTCCATGCCAGATGGCAGGAGCAGATGTGTCCATGGAAACTGGGTGGATCAGGCATACTTTCAAACTTCTCAGCACTGAAGTAGGCCACTGCACTCTTTCTTTCTCCAAGGCCGCTTTGACACACACCTTGAGAGTGGTCTCTCTGCCTGTCTCCACTTCATGATGAGGGAGCCATGAGACCAAGCTTCACACTCAGGAATGGGCTGACGTGTTGTTTTCCCTAGACCTTTCCATCTTTGTGGGCCTGCTGGTTTGTCTGGTTTCTTCATCGCTGGCAAGTAACACAACACACTGACAATGCTCAGCACAATACAAGATGTTCCTTCCCTCAGTAGCTCACATAATAAATGCTTTTCTGTGCACTCTAGCTCTCCACTTTCTGACTGCCCCAGAGCACCTCACAGTGCTTTAAGCTAATTCACAACCTTGTCAAGCCTCTCCATCTTTTCTACATCTTCCGAGTATTCCCTGGCAGCTCCCACAGTAAAAACAAACCTCCTCAGCTACAAAATCCTCCCCTCTTGCCTGGAGACCCCTTGTGTTTCAGAGTACACCTATAAATTCAAAGCATTTTATCCAATATTTTGAAATCCTTCATCCCTCACTCCACTCCCCTATATCCAGTCCACACAGACATGTTTGGAACAAATTGCTCCCCAAGGCTTCAACTAAATCTTTTCTTCAGACATGCCTTTCTTGCTGTGGTTAACAACTGCCCATTGTACCCTGTCGGTCACATGTTGCCACCCCCATTAGCAAACAGTGGATGCAGCAGCCACATGAAAGCTTTTCATAATGCTGCCATTTACATAATAACTTTCTATATTGTACATCGACAGACTTCCCCAAATCGTTACAGTGGGTGAATTAAATCTTCCAGTAAACACCAGCAAGTGGTAGTAATGACAAGTCTTCTAAGTAGCACACCCCATATAGCTCAGAAAATGGAAATCAATCACTCTATTTTTTTCCAGAACTGTGGAAAGAATTTATTACACACAGCTCTGACAGAAAATAAATAGATGGCAAAATTGAGAAGAAATACACTAAAATTAAGACTCATGTAGACATATTGTTGCAGTTGATATATAAAATGGCTCCTCGAGAATCTTGTTTAGTAGATGTGTTGCTGTGATGGTCTAAAGACAAGTGAGGTGCAATAACTTCTACAGAGAAGCAATTACTTTTACTAGACCAGCTGATTTAGCTGAAAAACACCAACACACTTTTTGGGCACATTGACCTGAAGAACAGCTTCCATGCTTAAAACCTCATCTTTTTCCTTATTACATCCACTGGTCTAATAAAAGATATTGCAGCTTTCTGCATTTCTTAACTGTTTAATGTTTATTGGTAACCACACAAAAGCCACTTGTTTTTTCCTAGGAAGACTAAAAATGAGTAGGAGTCCAGGAAAACAAGAGGTAAAAATCCCCATTCCAGTGGCCTCTGTACTTAATCTTGGTGTCACTAACGGTGCCTGTATCAATAACTTGCAAAGATAACTTTTAATCCCATAGGTTATCTAGAAAGGCCAGAGATTTTCCAGGTAATGTGAAAACCCTGGGAAGACAGAACAGCCTGAAAAGCACAGGACAGACTTCCATCTTCAGCAAACACCAACTATGCCAGGCTGAAAGAAATGCAGGTACCTTTGTAGTACCCTCATGGCTGTTCCCAATTCAGGATGGTTACCTGCCTCAGGGATCAGAATATTGTCTACATTACTCTGAGTAAAGCATCCCTGTTGGACTGAGGCAGGAGAGAGCTCAGATCTTTGGTATTCACAGTGCAACGTATCCGTAAGTGAGACAGGCAGCCCATGCAATGATGGGGGTAGGGGTTACATATTACTGGCCTAAAGGTCAAATTAGGCAAGGTTTCCCACCTGTAAAGCATGATGCTACTTATGACCACCACACCATAGTGACTTAAACTTTGGAGAGTGTCACCCCTGTCAATCAGCACTTTCATGGGACAACTGCTCAGCATCTTCTGAGTCTGAACTGATCCTCCAACACAGGGAGACAACCATATCCCAAGGGTGACATCTCCAAAATCTAGGCAGCCATGTGGCAACAAAGGCTTCTGTTTAGAAGCAACATAAAGTAATATAAGAACAAAACATAAGCTTGCACTTTGACACAACCTGCTGGTTAATATTTCTAGTTGCCCATGCTCCACTTCAAATTCAAACCTCTCCTTGTAGCAGCATTTGCTGTGCTGCTGGGAAGCTTCCCTGAGCCCATGCCAGCTGATCTTCTTTTCACCTGTTCTGGAAGGAGTCTAAAACACTTGTGAATCACTGTTGACAGGAATGCAAGTTTCCAAGCTATAATTGACAGTATTGCCTGCTGTTGCTTAGTGTGAGCCATGGGCCACATGGTGTTTATCAGAGTACATGGTGCCTGAGGAGTTAATAGTATCTTGGATGTGCATAAATTTAGCTCTGCTAAACATACTGCTTTGGCACAATATGCTGTGGCTTCCTGTTCAGGGCAGGGTGTGCATAATTCACATTAGCCTGGGTGAGAAAGGGTTTGTTTCAAAGCAAAGCGACAGAGCAGAGCTGCCTTTTCTTAGAGACCTTTCCATGCCCATGACACAAAAACCAATTGTCAGGTGAGTCCATCAGGACCAGGATTTAAGCTAAAGGAAGAGGTCATCAGGGCTGACTTAAGGACAGCAGGAAGGATTGAACTCTGCCCTCACCAGACGTGAGGTCCTGTGAGCCTGAACCAGCAGCCACAATAGCTCCACATACAACACAAGGCAGATTTGCATCTCCCAGGACAGTCACACAAAACATATTCAACAATGTTCTTTCAAATGGCCATTTAGGGATTATAATTCCAGGGTCCATGTCAATTACCATGGGACAGAGTACAGCCTCTTTCTCCATTTTGCACTAGGGCCTTTAAATAAGCCAGCAAGTAGGATTTGTAAGCACCCTTTTGATGCTTGCATAGGTTGCCCAGACACTGTAGTCTCAAGCAAAGGCAGTGCTGACTGCTAGAAGGTTTTGTTCCTGAATATACTCCCAACCAATTTTTTCTTCCCTTTATGTATATAGCAAGACATTTTCTTCTCCCTCCACTGCACAAAATGGTCATTATAGCTGGCAATTGCAGCACCAATACAAAAAAACTCAACAGGCTCACAGAAGGTAGTGTCCTCTCAGTCCAAAATGGTGTTTTCTCCAGGTGAACACACAAATGCAGATATAGCCCTGCTATTTGCCTTTAATTGGGAACATAGGACTTCAGTCTCCAGAGCAAAGTTGTCAGCCCTGTTGTACCTTCCCTCATCTCTGCTTTTATTTAGTGGTGCTTAAAAATGTATGCTTAAAAAGCAAAGTTGAGTTGTCTGAGTGCAAAGGAAAGCCTCTTAATTAGCACTAAAATCAAGAAGGGGGAAAAAATGAAGGAAAAATGTAAAGTGATTCAATATTTTCAAGTTAATTTCCTGGACCTTTCCCTGCCTCCTTTCATCTCTTTTTTCTGAATCTACCAGGACAACAGCCCCTTTGGGCCAGCTGGACTGAAGAGCACTGTCTATAAAGCACTACATTGGGACTGCCAGTTCATTTCACCCTGATGGCACTGATTTATAGCAGTGCCTGGTCATGGATTAAGCCCTACATCAAATTTAACAGTCCCTTGTCCCTTAAACAGTCCAATTTCAAGCAGGAACCCTTCTTAGAGCCCGGATGTCACTATGGTAACACAACAAGATCGTTTTGTTCTAGTTCACAGGATTGTGTTCATATTGAAAAGCACAGTCAAGATATTTTGAAGTGGAGATTCCAGATCAGCCAATTCTAAAGCCTTGCAAGAAAAATTACGCAAATTAAACTCCTAAAGGTGAATGGCAATAAATGCTTTCAAAAGCGATACGGTTATGGCATGAGAAATGAGAGCAGCAGTCTCAGCAAGGTGCCTCTCAGCAGTACAAAACCCACTACACCACTTGCCTTGCATTTTGCTTACTTTAGCAAATTTGTTTGGAACAGAATGGGTCCCACCAACAAAAGCACTTCTGGGTCTTGTAGCTGATGCTGCAGCACAGCTGAGACTGAGCAAAGCCACTGCACGCAAAAGTCAAGCCTCCAAGCATCATAACAGGGTCCATCTCACATCAAGAATATAAAGAAGCAACAAGTAGAGCCCTGAAGTCAGAACTGGACTAGCAGAGAAAGTAATTTAAACACCTGCTTGCACCAGGCCTTAGAGGAAAACACTCTCACACACTCCTCTGCTGCCACCTGACACGTGGTTGGCAGCAGTCTGGGGTATCTCACTTGCTCATTTCTCCAGAAAGCATCACAAGAGGTGCTTGGTCTCAGAGTACTTTATGTTGGAAGGGCAGGAGAATGTCTGGTGCCAGAGGACACAAAGTTAAGCCCAACAAAATTATCTCTTCTCATTGCTCTTCTATTTTTCATGGCTATCACCTACCTGCTGAGTGCCACTGTTGCACTCAAATGCTTGCTATCAACAACATGGAAGCAGATCTTACATGCAAACCCAAGAATTTACTGTCAGCTTAAATAAAATCTTAGGTCTTCTCAAGAAATATTATTTGCCTAGATCTAATTACTGGAGGAAAAAATAAAGACCATCTAGATAAAGTCTGAGTAATAATACAGTTGAAATTGTTTTCCATACTTCATGGGAAACATCCTATCTTTCTCTTAGCAGGGAGGAGGCACAATGCTGGTGTATTCTTCCATCTGAGGTACGCATGGAATTGAGTTTATACATTTTCTAGCAATGTTTTACAACTCACTCCTCCTTCCTTGATCTGCAAGACCACAGTGCACTAAGATTTACGACACACAAAGAACTCTTACATATACTGGATTTTGCTCTTTTTTTTTCCTCTTTAATACTGGTCTTGCCCACTTCTCATGTTTATGTTCTTTTATCTGATCAGTGGTGAGCTGTTTATAGAGCAGGGGTCTACACTGTTATCCTGCACCTCTTTTCTAATCACCCCACATCTGCTCTCCTCTGCACTGCATCCTTTGCCTCCTCTTTCTAAGCTTCTGTTAGCACAACAAGTCTGCATTTCTCTGTACTTTCAGTATGAGGAGCCAGGAGTATGTGACCTCTACTTAGGCTGTCCTCCTGAAAACAGGGGGGTCCCAAAAATATCTGAGGTCATAGTAGCTGAGTATTGGCCAGCCAAAGAGAAGACATAGATTTCTGCTGGGGGAATGCATAGTTCTTCAAACCCAGCTGGAGAACTACAGAGGATCAGACTTTCAGGAAACCAATGGGAGTTCTCAGATTGGTAAGCACAGATTCAACTCAATTTAGCTAAATTAAGCCCTTAATAATAAATTCACTTTTTTCTTCATCTGCATGTTCTTCAAAGGCATGCACTGGACCAGCCTATGGGGGGCTTCATTACCAGTGGACCCATGGGTGCAACTGGAATATGAAAGTTCTTAAAAGACCTAGTTACTGCCCGCAGTGTTTAATCACTGTCTAGACACATCTAAAACTAGGCGTAGATCAGATCAAGTTTTTAAACAGATTTTTTAACAGAAGTGTTTTTCTTCACATTGCATCATTTTGTCAAGATATTCCAGTCTTGGATTTTCAAATATAGAAAGGGTTTGAAAGGTTTTTTCTCAAAGTTTCAAATGAAAAGTGTTGCCTACAAAGCAACTACATTGAACAAAAAAAGTAACTTTAGAAATAAATTTAATACTTTAAAAAGTTCAGTACCAAACAATTTCAGCAGGGTCAATATTCAATTCAGATGAGGCTGCCTGGGACTTTGACGATTGGGGTCTTCAAAACCTCCACAGACACAGACTCCACAACTTCTCTGAGCTACCTATTTCAGTGATTATCTCCAACAAAAAAGACTTGCCTCAATTTCCTGAAGACATCCCCATATGCACTAGAAGACAGGTGCTTGTTCCCTTGACACTTTGCTTCTCTAGGATGAAGAAGCTCAGCTTCCTCAGTTTCTTCTTGTTTTCACATGTGGAAATGAATCAGAGCCCCTGCATCACTGCAACAGTACTTGACCTCAATCCAATTTAATAAGCAGAGAACAACAGCAAGCTCATACTGATAACAGGGCATGCTAACAAACTCAGTTTTTCTCAGAGTGCTATCTGCACTAAGTTAACAATTTAAAACTTATGTAGGACAGGAAAGGTCTAAGTGACTTCCTGGACACAAATTTGAAAGATGATGCAGATACCACTGAATTTGGGAGAGGGTTTATACTTGTGTGTAAGATCATGTTTTTTTCAGCCTGAAGAAGAAAAGGCTTTGGGGAGATTTTGTAGCAGCTTTCTAGTACCTGAAGGGGCATAGAGAAAAGCTGGGGAGGGACTTTTTACAAGAGTTTGTAGTGACAAAACAAGGAGCAATGGTTTTAAATTGAAAGAAGGTAGATTTAGGTTAGAAACCAGGAAGAAATTCTTCACTGTGAGAGTGGTGAGGCACTGGAACAGGTTGCACAGGGTAGTTGTGGATGCCCCCTCCTTCAAAGTGTTCAAGGCCAAGTTGGATGGGGCAGATGGGTTGGAACTAGATGACCTTTAAGGTCCCTTCCAAGCCAAACAATTCTATTATTCTATGACACCTTACATGGATTCCTGATCAGTGGCTCAGGACAGCTTTTTTCCTCCCCCACCCATTCAACTCCCAGTTTCAGATGGCATAGATTTCTTCTGAGTATAGAAATATCAGCTCCAGTTACCAGGGATACTATGTTCTATAATGGTTTCCTGAAGGTGTCATCTCCAAGGATGAATCCTTCTCCTGAAAAAGAATAAAGCAGCTGGCTTTCTCTAGGAAGGCAAAGGCAAGCAGCTACAGGGCAGACTTTTCAGAAGCATCTCAAAATGGATCTTCATGTTGTGAAAAAAACAGTACAGTCCTCATCTTACCTGTACCAGAAGGATCTCAGAGCCATAGAGCAACACTGTTGATTCTTTCCTTCTCAGCCCAATTTCTCATTACTCACATGTTGCTAGTAAGAAAATCAGGAGTGTGCAATGATGCATTCATGCTGTTGCATTGAAAATTTAAAACCTTCCCCATTGGATTAAGTAAATGCAGCAAGTAATATTCAATCAAGGACCAGAATATGCCTTGGCCTGCAGCCCAATAAATTAATCCTCACAGAGCTAGCATCTCACTTCGACACAAATATAGCTCTGATCATTACCAATCCAGTCTGAAATAGCAGGGAAGGCTACAGGAAAACAGACACCTGGCAGAGACACCAAGTTACTTCCCTGCATGCTGATTTATGCAGTGATACTTCCTAAATCACTAACAAGGGGAGCACAAGTTGTGCAGTGAACAGTAACCCTAAGGTGTGACACAAAAGTGCACAGCACAGCTACTACAACAGCCTTGTAAGTCCTACAGGTAGAGGTATAACAGCAAGATCTTTAGTGCAGCAACAGCAGCACAGGGTTTTGACTGACAAGCCACTTTGCAGTCATTTAGCAGGGGGTCCTTCCCCACAGTACAAAGGGGCAGCAGTTTAAGCCTGCTTTCCCTAGGCTGCTTGATGTTGACAGATGGGCCCACAGAAAGGGCAATGAATGCTGGAACCAGGAGCTCCAGCCCGGCTAGCTTTCCTCATCAGTTTGGTCATTACTTTAATGATACACAGTGACCTGCTCCTGCCTGGGACCAATTACTTCCTTTACAGGCAAATTCTCCTTCTCTTCTGCAGTCCCTTGTGACTGTTTCAGTCCACCACAAGGCAAGAATCCACACATGCCTCACTAGCAGAACTTCAGCCTCTGGTGACCCTGACATTCAAAACCCACATCATAGAATGGTCTGGGTTGGAAGGGACCTTGAAGATGATCTAGTTCCAATCCCCTTGCATGGGCAGGGACACCTTCCACTAGACCAGGTTGCTCAAAGCCCTGTCCAACTTGGCCTTGAACTCCTCTAGGGAAGGCACATTCACAACCTGCTCAGGCAACCGCTTCCAATGCCTCACCATGCTCACAGTAAAGAATTTATTCCTAGTATTTAACCTAAATCTATCCTCTTCCAGTTTAAAACCACTCCCCCTCATCCTATCACTACACACCCTTGTAAAAGGTCCCTCACTCACTTTTCTGTAGCCCCCTTCAGGTACTGGAAGGCCACTATATCTTCACCAGGCTGAAGAGTCCCAACCCTCTCAGCTTGTCCTCAAAGAAGAGATGCTCCAGCCCTCTCCTTTAGCACTGAGATGCATCACCTACAGCATCAGTGGACATCCACCCATGCAATGCTTTTCCTGCCCTCTTAAATACCTTTCCTCATCTTATTTGTCCTTGGAATCAAACTTGGCCTCCACAAGGTAACGGCTGCAAAGACAGAAACTGGGACATTTATGGAAATAGTCCTGAATTCACTAAGCATGAAAGCTTCAATAGTCTGATATTTCATTAGTGAGCAGCATCGCCTTTCAAAATTGTCTCAACATTTTCCAGGTACATGCTCACTCTCTGGTTGTAACTATTTCTCTTTGTACAGCACCAAGCATGCTACAGGTGACATTCCAGTATGATATTCCTAGACTCCACAGCTGTAGAAATAAAGAATGTGATACACCTAATTGGAGGTGTGATCCAGGATATAAATTACACAGTTCTGTCAAAACTGGATTAATCATGTACCTTTCACCAGCTCAGCTTTACTCTGCCCATTAATCCACCTTCAGAGATGTATTAAAGTGTTAAAAAAAACTTCAGTTTTAAAGGCATTTCTCCCCAGACTATCCCCACTCAGGACAGACAAGATTCAGATTCAGCCTTGGGCAAGCAATGCTTTTCTAGACATAAAAAATACTCTACAACAAAAACCCTCTCATCTTCAATGCCTGATGGTCATGAAGAGATAGAAATGGGAGCTTCATGCTATTAGGGAAGGGCAATTCCCAGCTGCACAAAGGGAACACATGTCCTGAAAAGACTTGAGATTTTAATGCTATAACTTTTTGTGCATAGAAATGCATTTGAGTCATTTTTAAATGGTTGCACAGTTGGACTCATTAAAATGGAGGCAACTTTGTTCAAAGTAGTGGTATTGTCATAGTTGTGAAGGTTTTAGGCTTTGTAGGGAAAGAAATTAATTTTTATTACATCAGCTAAGAGAAGGGGGAAAAAACAGACAAACTTTTATGCACATAAAGCCTTCAAGATGAGAAAAACCAAACAAACAAAAAAAAAACCAAACAAAATATAAATCTGTGGATCTGAACATTAAGGAGAAAAGGAGAAGAGAATTCTTCCAGTATGCATTTGAAGCTCAAAAAATTATTCCAGTGGTTTGTGTTTTTTTGCAAAAGCAGTTGGCATACAATAGACTAAAAAGATACCAGGGCTCCTTCAGGATCTACCAAGTAAACAAGTTGTATTTCAGGACATGTAGAACAGCTCCATCTCCACCACATTCCAAAAAAACTTCTGTGGCACACAACTTGCTCCCACCCATATATCATAACAGAGCAAAGACTTGCCCTCTCCAGGTGACAGCAGACACCTGTAGGTCCCTCTTAGCTGAGAGAACAAACAGTTATAACAGCAGAAAACCTTTGGTGCTAGACTTTAGTTATTTTATTTAGTTGGGGTTCTGTTGTTTGCTTTTTTCCTAGCTGTTTCTTAAAACAAGAAATGCAATGAGTAATGACATGAAGGGAATTATTACATACTGAAGAATTCAGAAGAGAAGCTAAAATAGCAAAATGGGAGCAAGCCAAAGATTGCTAGCTCTAACTTCTACAGTGGTTGGGCAAACACAATTTAATGCTCCTCCAAAAGCAGGCAAGCTCAGCACTCCCTAGCCCTTTGTGAGCAGTAAAAGAGGTGGCTTATTAGAGTCAGTAATGGCAGGAAGAGCAACACTTGCCACAGAAAAAAATATGCCTTTAGGAAGAGAAGACAAGAGGAGTTAACTTGGACAGATCACATCTTAAGTATACCTACAAGTAAACTGAGCCAAAAGTTTCTGGCCTCTTCCAAACATAGGATATTAGCAGTCCCTACTGACTTCACATCCTTAGGCTCTACAGACCTCTTACACCACAAAGAGAGAAGAAAAATCTCCCATTCAAGACCACCTTTGAGCTGAACCAAACTCAAAAGAGGCTCACTGGAAAAAGAAAAAAAGTAGTGACAAAAAGTCTCCTCTCTCAGTGCTGTAGACACCACAAAGCATTTCCCAACTGACTGGGAAAGCACTGCCCCAGTCTGAGACTCAGACAGGTCTGTAAAAGGCCAGTTAGAGTCACCAGCAAATGCAAAATAGGTGCAGTGAAATAAGGCAGAACAGAGCACCCATCAGCTAAAAAGCACTTACCTACCCTTTTCAGAAGCAGACTGTGGAACAACACATACTTAGAATGAAACCACATTTAAAAAAAAACAAACAGCACAACAGTCAAGTCAGGCCTTTTTATACTGCTACTTAAGCAGGCCCACTGACACCAGGGGATGACCCAACCCACCTTCACAGCTCACCCTGTTTATGTAATAACAACCATCAGCATGACTGCAAAGCAAAACTTCTGAGGCCTTGTCACTTGCCTCTATTAGTAGCATTTCCTTATTTAGCTCTCACAAGTTTCCTAGCAACATCCTTAAATGCACATTATCACATATCTAATGCATATTATCACATTAGATCTTGCACAGGCACCTGTAGCACAGTCAGGACTGAAAAACTTTGCTTTCATGTTGACTCTGAGGGGAAATCAATTTGCTTCAAGAAGTAAACTCCTTCAAGGCAGCAAAGGCTACCAACATGCTCATGATGTATTCCTGAAGCCTTGGACCTCTTAGTGAAGAGAGAAACTGCTGCATTCGATTTCATTATTGGCATTTTCCATATAAGAAGACAGTGGGTTATCCTCTCCCTGCAGCTTTCAAAGAAGGCAAATGCCAATGCAGAGAATAAAGCTCTGAATAATACACAAAGTCCAAGTAGCCGGACAGGCAGACACTGGACGAAGGGTCAAAAAGAACAATAATTCAGCTCTAAAAAACCCACATAAGCCCTCTATGTGTCTAGTATCTGCCTGTTCAGGCAGCGGGATGTTACCCTTATTTCTCACTGCTCAAGAAAGTGGCTTTCTTGCCCAAACCAGCCAGTGAATGCGTTCACCTTCCCCAGCACCAACTCAGTGAATCCGTCTTGGAGTCTGCCTGGTGGGTTCCAACTTCATTCACCAACAGTGCCTGCACACCAGGAAAATAAGGATTCACCAAGAGCTCAGAGTAAAATCTTGGTAACTCGCAGGAATGAGTAACTCCTCTCTGTTAAATCTCACTTGCAGCAGTGACGCAGGGATAAGTAACACCCCGGGGCTGGGGCAGGGCTGAAATCACGCCAAGTTCCTCATACCATAATGTATACCAGCACCTCCCAGGAGTAGCAGATCAGCAGCATTTACCTACCACATTTGCTGTGTGAATAACAGAGATCTGCATAACTGGCTTGGACTAAAATCACTTCGAGCCTCCCAGACAAACAAGGAGCATTTGGGACACCCCTCAAGCTGATCAAGGCAGTCTTGGGGGCCTGGAGGTCAGAACACTCCCAGTCCTTTTCACCCTGCACTCCATTTCCCATCTCTGTGGGAGTAAATTTGAACTGCAGTTTTTTCACCTGTCTGGAAAGTAATTTGGAATGTCTTGAAGCCCAAGCATACCCCACAACTTGCCCTGATGGAACTTCAAGCAGTAGAGATATGTATGGTGCAAAAGAATTGCCTTGAGCTAAAATGCACACTTCAGGGAGAGTGCCTTGCCTGTGAGACAAAGACAGTGTTTTCTTGCCTGTTGCCTAAAAAAAGGAGGTCATGAGATACAACCCGTTTTGCTGCTGCCTTTCAAATGGGGTTTCCAGCCCTAGGAAAAGCTAATGCCAATATGCAGAGCTCCTCCAGACTTGCGGGGAAGTGGGTGTCTCACAGGTCCACGCCAGAGGCAGGGAGCTGGAGCAAAGCCACCGCCAGGAAGCGTGCATGTCTCTGATTAATGCTCTCAGGCTGCCTGTTGACAAAAGCAGCAAGAGGATTTGTAATGCTTAAGCTTATCATCATCACACTTTGAGAAAATCCCTCTCCAAGAAACAGCGTAAATAAGTAAAGTTTTACACGTTGGCCGACTCTCCTAATTGAGTAACCCTTGTAAATTAATAACATTGAAGAAAATGTGCAAAGACTCTGCTGACTTTCTGGAAGAGGTCTAATAAAGTCCAGGTCTACTAAAGCACCCGGAGGAGCTGGTCCCCAAACCTTATCATAATTTGTTGAGACACTAATGATAGCTAACTTCTGGTGGCTTATTCAAGAGCAAGGGTATAAGGCGAGAAGAAGCATCAGCAGATCTTTCCTCCTGACCCAGCCAGATGCTAGTCCTTCCATTCCTACTACCTGGCAGTCCCACAGTGAAGGGTGAGGGGGTTTCTCCTTCCTTTGAGAAGGTCCAGTGGAAAACCATCCCTGGAGCACCCCCAGAGCCAACCTGGAATGTCTCAAGGGTATTTCTGTGTGTTGTGGTTCCTGCCTGAGGGCCCTGTGTCTCACACAGACCACATCATCTCCCCCTGAGGAAATGCATTTTATAGTTCCATACCAATAGGTGAAACATGAAAAACTGCTTGCTACTATTGCCATTTCTACTGCATTTTTGCTTTGCCTTCCCCCATTTCATCCATTAACAGCCTGGTGTCCCTGAGGAGAAACTGTGGGTGGGTGAATAATGCAAAGCAAATATACTTTTCTTTTTATTTGACTGAACTTTGTCTTTCTTTGCTCATGAACACTGACAGCAGTTCCTGCTACTTCATTCACTGTTTGAATCTATTAGGCCATCTGCATTGCATTTATTTTGACTTTAATGGCTGGGAATATTCACAGGCCTTCAGTCACGTTGCTTGGAGCTTGCCCACCCATAAAACTGTGCTGGTATTACATGCATTTAGTTGAATTCCCCCGCCTTTGCTCACACTCTATAGGATTGGAAGCAGCTTACAATGATCCAAGTTAAGTCTGTAAGGAAATTGGGAATTAAAAAGCAGATTAAGCCACTTTTATACTGACATGAGGGAGCTCAGTGAGGAGATTGTGCTGCTTTAACTAACCCAGGGCAAGGCCAGAAGTAAGAAAGACCTCAGGCGATGGAGAGGTGCCCTCTCAGGTTCAGTCATGTCCGTGGAAGAGCAGACGTACCTCAGCTTGCTCTTGCTGCCCCTGTGAGGATGGAGGGCCTACACAGCACTGCTGGGAGCCTGGTTCGCAGGAACCATCCCAAATCTGAGCCATAGAAAAAACAAACGGATCAGTTGAAGCCATCAAAATGGTTGACTTGAGCTAAGCTTGAGGATTTTGTACAGCTTGGATGAGGGAATGGAACTTGCACAGCTTCCCTGGCAGACTGTGCAGGGCTGGTGACTTCCAACAGGGCAGCAGTGCTGGGGCAGCCACCTTTCCCAACAGCACAGCTCCCCCCGCTCGCCTCTGGAGGCCTGGGATGAAGGCAGCTGGCATCACCCCCTGACCAAAACTCCTCTGGATGCCAATGCAGACCACACCACTTGTGGCAGTGGCCTGCTGTACCCAACCCAACAGCTATGAAGGGGAGGAGGAGGGCGTCCATCAAGTGCAGCGCCCAGCCCTGGAGCCGAGCAGGCTAGACGAAGGGCTGCAACGCATGGGACAATGACACCACTGCCTGCTTTGCCCAAGCCAAATCATTGAGCCAGGATGGCTACTGCTGTGCTCCAGCAGGCAGAGAGTTTGCAGGCCATGGACTTGTAGCCATGCATGACATAAGAAGAGGAACACTTCCAATGATCCACCAACAGCAGCTCTTCTCTAAAGTCCTGGCCTCGGCCCAGTCCTTCAACCTTGAACCAGCCAATCCTGCTGACATGTCTGAGAAGCTCTGAGATGGTTCTAAGTGCACAAAAAGGTACCTGAATTTCCAGAATTTCTACGTCTCACCTGATAAGACAGAAAGTACTGATACACAAGACGGAGCCCCGTCTGAGAGCACCATGGAACTGCTCTCACAGGGGTGAGCTGAGCTTTGGCTGACTTGTAGAAAAAACAGGATGCACTGATTTCTGTGGATTAGAGAGGCTGTCTCTGGCCAGCAATAGCTCAGCTTTCCTCTGCACACACAGGTATAGTGGGCAAGAGACCATTACTGTCCTGCTACCTTCTATAAACTCCTGCCCTGGAAAACCCTGTGCCTAGACCACCCCCTGAGCAGCTACTGCCATCACTGCTGCCAAAGCCAGCACCGCTGCTGCAGACAGCCCATTATTCCCTGTGGAGTAGCATGGCATTCACAAAACCACCCTTATTTTTCCTCCTCTCCATTCTCCTCTCAGTTCCTGTTTCTTCTCCACATCTTGGTGCAACACAGCACATGGTCTGCTCCCCTGAGAAGTGCCCAGAGAAGCACTGAGCCCAGTGCAGACATCAGGAGTGACTTCTAGTGCCTGCAAAAGGACATGCAGTTTGTGTGTTCAGAACAACAGTACACTACTAGAAGCCAAACGTGCTTCTGAGGTTGGCAAGCCACAGATACAATGCCATAGCAAGGTCTTAATATTTAAAGGTTCTTAATATTTAAATGAGTAACAAGCCTTTGGCAAGTAAGTGCCTGTCTGTGGTAGAACAAAGGAGATTTTTTTGCCAAAGCATCAAGCAGAAGCTAAATTTTACTTGCTTGCATCCCCCAGACAACACCACAAAATACACTCCTGAACTTTGGGCAATATTTAAGTGTCAAAGCCAGTTCTCTATAAGTGCTATTCTATTTCAGGTTTGTGGCATCTGTAGACTTACAAGCTAGATGTCCCACAGGAGAGCACAGAGGAGGGGGAAATATGCATTTCCAATGCATCAGCATTGTGCAGCTGCACTGTGTATTATTACACTAGCTTCTCATTTTATTATATCAGATCACTGCAGAAAGAAAAGAGCTCAGATGTGATGGTCTAATGGAACATCAAAATATGAAGTTTGTTTGCTTTAAGGATAAAAAGCATGAAAGCTGCTGATAAATCCAACAACATTTATTGATGTTTGAAATAATTTAAGTCAATAGATATAAAGGTGAAGGAAATGGTGAGAAACAGCAGCTGAAGGTGTTCATAGAGAGAACAAAAAAAGATAAAAAAGCAGCTCAGCAGTGCTTCTCTTCTCCCCAAGGAGCTCAACTAAGATGCAGAGCTCCTTGCAGTCTTAGGTTTCTGGGAACTGGAGCCCTAAGCCAAGCCAAATCCCAGGGCTGTCCTAGCTCTCACGAAAGCCCAGCCACACCAGTTGCTGCTGACTAGATGTCCTGCTGGGCTTGTTTGGGGAACAGCTCCTCACCATTCCCTCAGTGACAGGGGGAGCGTGCCAAGAGCGGCTGACACAGGTCAGCCTCTTCTGCTCACAGCCATCCAGTGCCCCACCTGCCCTGCTGGGAAAGCAAACCAAACTTCTCCAGGGAAGTGAGGCACCACACTGTCCTGGCTTCCCCAGTTTTCACACTACTGGCTGGTCTAATTTCTCTTGACATTTCTTCAGTAATAGCAACTGCACTGTGTCAGGATTAATTAAGCCAAGCAGTGGGCGAGTCTCAAAGGAGAATACACATCTGCCGTGTTCTGCCCCCACCTAAAAGCTAAGGGGCCTTTCCTGGCATGGGGAGGGGAAAAGAGAGAAAGATGAAGGAATGACAAGACAGAAGGAGCAGAGAGAGCAGCCTTGATCTGGCAGGGTTCAGATGAAGACCAGAGCCTTACTATTTACCCCTTCAGATAGGCTCCAGTAATTTTTACAAGACATGCATAAGAGGTCTAGAAGGTAATTAATGTCACTTCTCCCCAGATCTGAACATGGGGCAGAGTTTGTTGGAAGATTCCCAGTGAGAGGATCAGAGGCCCATGCATGACTGTGCTCTGGAGATAGGGCTGAACCTTCATGAACAATCCAGATGGTGTCCTGGCACTGAGAAGCACAGCTATGCTTCTCAGTTTCAGGCTGGGAAGGAAAATGGACCCCCAGTCTAACTAACAACCAAGACAGCCGGTGATGAAAACACAAGTGCACAGTAGCTGTTTTTGTGAAGTCAGCTCTCCCTTCCTGACTGTGTCCAGGAGATGGGTTTGCACACAAATGTGTGCAACAATAAAAGATGCTCATGCCTCCTGAGATCTGCAACAGCCAAGTGGTAGCACAGTATCCAGCCATTTTGCTGGGGGCCCTTTCCAAGCTGGAAGGTGACATGTAAATAAGCCCTTCAGCATAGGGGGTCTCAGTGGCACTCAATTTCATCACTAACACCAGAAGATGACCACTAGAAATGTCTGGGATGCTCTCCCTTTCCCTTCTTGTTTTCAGTTGTTTCTCTTGATCCCAGCCTTTCATCAATCCAACAGTCAGATGAGGAGCCATAGGTGGTCTCCTCTGTACTTCCAGTTCAGCATTCACACAAGTTGAGCCCTGTCACTTTCACCAAGGCAGCAGATGCCTCATTAAAAAGAGAAAATCCCACAATTGTCCCAATATTTTAAGGCAAGAAAGATATATTTTAGTAATAAAAATAAGCTGTCTCAGTAACTTACGCTGCATGTAGGATAGACATGTCATAACATCCTGTACAGACATAATTACCTAAATACTAGTGTTGGTTGATTATAAAAAATTCTGATCCATGAATCAGCCTTCTGCTTGACTCACTCTATGTGTTGTTGAATGTCAGCATCTGGATAACCACAGAAATGCAAGGCTGAATGTCTTCTAATTTTAGCGAAGATTTACATTTGTCCAAAAGACCTCACCAACAGTATATCTATTATCATGCCCTTAAAATTAATCTTCTCATCAGAGATCACAGAGATTGCTGCATAACCAGGGAAGCCAACGAAAGACAGAATGACCATTTGTTGCAAAACCTGTAACTTATTAGTCAAAACTGTAAAAAAAAGTAATAACTTTTGAGAAAATCTACTGGGAGAAAACCAGGACTGAGACACAATTCATGGACAGAAAACAAGAGAGTTACGTAAACACTGAGCTATTGAGTCCACTTTACTAGTTAGTAATACTAGAACAACAATCTCTAAGCTGTGTTGTAAAGATGTTACAATACAGGATGTTAGAGAGATTGACCTTATTTGTCACATTTTGCATTCTTCAAGTGCTAAGACGAAGTCTCAGATGGGTTACCCAGACATATTTCTGCTCCCTTTCTATCAAGGTAAGGGTCTCTATTTGGCAGAAGGCATGCCAATCAAGCCAGGCTGGGCATAGAAGAGGGTGGAGAATGTTTATAGGTCTGTGTTTTTTAAAAAACATGGTGTTTTTGCAAACACCCAGAGCTGTGGATTCTCTCCCTGGCACAATCCTGATGTATACTGGTCTATGTGTCATGCATACAGATATTATAATAGTGTATCAAACCAGTTCCAGGAAATCTCTTGTGCTCAGGAATCTCTAGATATACTCATATCACAAAATTCAAGCATGACTCCAAATCCAAGTCCTTCCCTGCCCCACCACTGATGAAGAGCTCTGTGTCTGTCGGGCTCCATAATGAAGAGGCCCTGTGTCTCCAGAGACACAGCATACAATTCTCAAGGTTATTGTATGTCCTTAGGCATACTCCATCTGCATCCACACCCAAGAGCTTATTGCACTTTAAGCCTGTCCACATGGTGAGTGGTTTTCTAATACCAGCCATAATTTTGCACCCAGTTGGCATGTGGAAGGCTATATTAAGCCCAGACAACTAATGCTGTCTTTGCTAAGAAGCAAGAAAATAGTCTCTGTGCTATTATACTCTGTCAGCTTTCCCAAACACTTCAGGCAACTAATTCTGAGGACTTTTTGACTGAATTGACATAAAATGCATCCTTCCCCTCTTGTTGCTTTTTAAATGTTTTAGGTTATTTTTATACTGCTGTCTCAGAGGTCGTTGGCAAGAGCATGTGCTACCTCCCACCAGGCACTCAAGGAAATGTATGAAGACAATCAGGTCCCATTTGTTCTGGTCATCCTCAGTGGGTTTACATGTCAGTATAATATGAATGAGTATCAAAATATTGTTTGTCATCAGAAGCCCCCTGGATCTACCCAGAGGGAGGTGTTTGGAAACAGATACCATGATTACTGCTTTCAAAAGATACAGGAAGAAAACGTGGTCATTGGTAGATGTGAAGCTGGAGAGAAGCAAGTTGGAAATAATTAAGGAAGCCCTAGGAAATCTGTTAGAGCAAAATGAAGTGAACCTGCCATTTTTAAGACAGGTAAGGTGGGTGAAAGTTTTGAGAGATACACATATTTATATATTCTTCTGGGAATTACTGTTTTGTGAACACAACATCCAGTTTGGGAATCAGTTTCCACGTACTATGTACATTCTCATGGTGTGAAATGAAGTGGAAGGACTGGTCTTAAATACTAATCTGATATTCTCAGGAAAACAGATTATGCTTGGGTCACCCTTTACAGAAGCTTGTTATTGTTATTGACTGACAAGGCACCCACCCAGGTGAGACAGAGCAGCTCAGGAGTGAAATAAACTGTGTGCACTTACAGCCAGTGTGGGAAGTAGGTATCTGAACTGTAGATACCTACATGTGAGCTAGGGGCTAAACACCTGCTTAGAGTCAACAAAAAAAAACCTGTGTCTCCTTCAGCAAGAGCAGCACAGCTCTCCAAAGTGTCTTGCCTGCATTGACTGCCTCTCTTCTGAGTGCAACGTCATACCTTTCCACAAACCCCCATTTCAAAATGCAATGGAGTCAGAGCTAAATCCTTCTATCAGCAAGAAGTTTTGGAAATTCACTCAGTGTTAGAGGCCAAGGTGAAACACACATGACTCACTTGCATGTCTAGTTGGCCTTACCATTGTTGCCTGTTTTTCTTGTAGGTTGTGCTGACCAGCATTAGGTATCTGCCTTCAAAGAGTCAACTGCAAGCAGAGCATGCCCTGATATCAAATACATAGGTTATTCTTTTGCAGACTGAAGTTGCTTTATAACATCATAATCAGTGAGATTTTCATTTCTCTGATTCATGTCATCCAGGTAATGGGGCTCCAGCAATTCTGCAGAAAAATCAGTCTGAGGGCAATCAATCAGATCATTGATTTGTATGCACAAAATCCAATGCTTCTCAACGGCAACATTTTGACATCCAATAAACATGAGGTACAGTGGGTACAGAAGTGAGAACTGGATGTTTAAGCTCCCCACTGTAGATAAATTGAGTCAGCTACATTTCTTCCATTCACAGAGTGGTCATCTCTTACCCAAAAAGTACTTTCCTTACGGATGCTGTATTTTCCTGGCTGTCTTCCCATGAGCTTTGTGAACAGGCGGTTCCAGTGGTACAAGCTTCTCATTTGGAACAGAGAGGCTGTTGATGAAAGTTTCTTTCAAGTCACATCAATCCTTCTTGGATCAAATGATGTTTGGGAGACAGGAGACCTTTTGTTGCAGCAGTTAGAACACAGTTATTTGTTTTAGTGTGACTTAAGATGTCAGTGCAGTCATGCATAGATCACAGCTGACAAGAGGGT
>NW_009953386.1:1008437-1018773 GCF_000747805.2 Chaetura pelagica | reverse complement strand
TCCTTGGTCCCTGACCTTCAAAAAGGCGAACAAACAGGGTGTTTAAATCTGGTATCTCTGTGCCTGCTCCTAAGATGATTTTCTTATGGAGAGAGCTAGCAGCATACTTTCTACAGCATCCAAGTGGCTAAATTTTCCAGTTCTTGGCAACTTAAGATTCTGATAAAACTAGGTTGCCCATGCAGAAAACAAGAAAAAAGAACACTAGAGGTGCTATTCTCCTGCCACTGAAGACATCCTAACATCAGAAGTAATCACGTACTCAGTCTTCCTCATTCCTGATTTGCAGCACAACTTCTGTCCAGGGCCCCACCCTCCCCTCTTGCTGGATTGCAGGGCCTCCATCTCAGCTCAAGAGCTTCCTCATGAAAGCACTTGGGCAATCAGGTATTTTATGTCTGAAGACTATTGCCTTTACCATTCTCCTAATAGCACAATAGAAACTTCAATATGATAGATTGCGAATTTTTTTTCAGGCAGAAGATCACATCCCATTTCATGATTTATAGAAATGCAGGGCAGCCATTTGCCTTGTAAGACAGATGAACATTATGGAGATTTTTCTCACATGTTGTTGGAAAGCTGAAAGGCAGTCTATTACAGAATTAATATTACAGATGCAGCAAAGAGTGAGGAAATAATTTGTCTGGTCCTCTCCTATCCTGGCTGGATAGGACAATATACTGACAAGGTGGATAATGACAATGAAACGCTGAAACAGTTCATCAGTTTAGGGGGTGCAGAGCCCCTACCACTCAGATGCGTTGAGAACAGGTTATACAGCTGGCAGGAAGGACACCAGTGAAGCTGTTCCTGCCTTCTGGAATGAGACTGATTAAGGTAACTTCTCAAAGTCTGCTAAAGCCTGCAGTTCAGTATAAACTATAAGATCTGGTAAGGACCAGAGCAAGCATTAGTAGGCCAGGCCAGACTGGATCATGACTGCATTAGTATGAGACCCACAGCCCATGCTGCACTGACTTTTGCATTCCAAAATATCTGCTGGAGGCAGCAGGAGTTCAGATGTGCAAGAAAGCAGGACTGGTTCTTGATATTCAAATCGTGATAAGAAGCTGAAAATAGTTCTCTGCCTCATGCAAAGACATTTCAAACCCCTTCACTTGAGTTACTTGATGCAAAATATATCTGCTCATTGGCACTGGAGCTGCTAAATTAAGTGTGTTACTTTCTATAAATCCTTGCTGTCGTCAGTGAGTTGCCTCTTACTTATGGCCATTGTCCCTTTTGTTGCTACCAAGGAAAGAAACATAGCAGAGCTTTTGTTTAATGAGCCATCACATTTAAACATCATTTGTCTCAGTTGTTTTCCTTTTCTCATCTACCTTTCCTCATTAAACTCCACCCTGCTTGGCTGTTAACAGCATAATCATGGGGAGCAATAGCATCACGAGATCCCTTGTACCAGCATGATGATGCTACCCCCACTGCTTTCCCCCCCTTCATCAGCTCTGATGGCTCTGTGCTTGCCTAGCATGAAAGCCAGGGTAGCAGCAGCTTCAGAGCCAGCTTACTCTAAAAGTTGAACAGCTGGAACTGTGCTTCCCCATATGGAGCAGGGTTTCAGATGGATTTTCTTGGTGCTGTCTCTGACGATCACCTTGTCCTTCTGCAAGTCTGTCACAGGCAGTCACAGCCCCTTTCCTCTGCAGAGCGCATGGGGCGAGGTAAAGGGCTGCCAGTCTGTTCCCTGTAAATGGCACGTCAGCTGTGGCAACACTCAACAGACACAGGGGACAAAACGAGAAGAAATGAGATAGGGGAGCAGTGTTTGTCCCCCTCTGCTGAGGTGCTGCAGGAGATCCCCCAGCCCCTTCCCTGGAGATGTTCAAGGCCAGGTTTGACTGGGCTTTGAGCAACCTGGTCTAGTGCAAGGTGTCCCTGTCCATGCAGGGGGTTTGGAACTAGATGATCTTCTAGGTCCCTTCCAACCCAAACCATTCTATGATTCTATTATAAGGGTTCTCCTGTGCTTCTTTCCCTGGCCAGGAACTGCAGCAGTCCTAAGTCAGGCAGCTGGGGGAAGCAGCAGCCTCACTAAAAGGGCAAGGCTTTGGGATAAGGGAGCTGCTCACTCTGGTCACTTTAAGGCTGGAGATCCTAGCCAGAGCTAGAGACATCAATGGCAGTTGTGATCTCCACAGTTCCCACCTTCACGTGCATGCTCAAATATGAGGCAAAAAATTATCCTTACATTTCCAAAACTCTTGCTGTGTCCATTTTGGGGAGGAAGGGTGATTCCATTGACTCTTACCCTTTTTAGCATGAAGACTTATAATGAAAACTCAGAGTCGGTGTCTGTTTTCTAACTACGCAGCTTAGGCTGCCCATCTCTTTTCAGCTGTACAGGACATTCAGATCCTGACGGTTGACACTTTTCATCTGCAAGGACCAGGAAGACCTAGCAGCACCCAACAGTACCTGTTGTTCACGATGTTATCTGAGTGAAGGAACAAGTGAGATGAGTTTACTCAGCAGTTGGCAGCAGCTGAGTAAGTTAGGGTGCCAGTGGTGGGAGATGCCAGCTACGGAGCTGTCACTCTTAAGACTCATGGACAAACAGCTGAGTCTGGAACAGTCATGAGTGGGACAGTGACCTAACGGGGACCTTGTGAACCCTGCTGGAAGGGCAAGTCCTCAAAGGAAGTGGCCATTTCCTCCCATCTGCACCACAGCAACTGGCTCTGTATGTTTCCGGGCTGTACCAGTCAGACTGAGTATTTGCGTGAAATATCAGCAGAGAATAAATCAAAGACCTTCAGTACAACAAAACAGGGAAAACTGGCCCTGAGGAAGACATTTATGAGAACATATTGTAGCCTCAAATCCCTGTTGGAAATGGTCAAATTTGAGACTTCTTCCCAGACTATTAGGAATACTCAGCAGACACTCTGACTTCCCCTCACGGCAGAGGTTGACATAAACCTCAAATAAAATCCATCTTCACTTTCTTCAGTCATTCAACCTTCCCATGAGCTGAAGATGCACATTTTTTGCATATGCATATACTCACTCTTTGACTCCAGTTCTGGGCCCCTCAGTTCAAGAAGGGCAGGGAACTGCTTGAAAGAGTCCAGCACAGAGCCACAAAGATGATGAAGGGAGTGGAACATCTCCCTTATGAGGAAAGGCTGAGGGAGCTGGGTCTCTTGAGCTTGGAGAAAAGGAGACTGAGGGGTGACCTCATAAATGTTCACAAATATGTAAAGAGTGAGTGTCAGGATGCTGGAGCCAGGCTTTTCTCAGTGATGTCCAGTGATAGGACAAGGGGCAGTGGATGCAAACTGGAGCATAGGAGGTTCCATGTAAACATCAGAAAAAACTTCTTTCCTGTGAGAGTGACAGAGCACTGGAACAGGCTGCCCTGAGAGGTTGTGGAGTCTTTTTCGCTGGAGACATTCAAAACCTGCCTGGACGTGTTCCTGTGTGATGTGCTCTGGGTGACCCTGCTCTGGCAGGGGGGCTGGACTAGATGATCTTTCGAGGTCCCTTCCAGCCCCTAAGATTCTGTGACAACCCACTGTATGGCAAATCTTCCTTGGCCCACAGGTAATCCTGAGCATCTTTTCTTGGGCTTAACTGGCCATCCTGACTACAAGACTCACAAACAACTGTATTCCTCTGGCAGAGTGAGGAGAAGAGTGTGCTTCTTTGTCACCACACAAACCACAATCCCACATGAGTGCACACACAGCTCTGAGCCCATCTCTCCCAAAGCAGATAGGCTGTGGCTACTTTCTACAGATGCTCAGCCTCAGAAAGTCAAAAGTGAAAATCTGCTTCTTCAAGGCTTAACCTAGTGAGTATTATGCATGGGGCTCAACCTCTTCAACAGTGCAACCTTATTCCTGTCCTACAGATGTGTGGAAAACTTGCGGATCCCCAATACTCACTAGATGTTCCTGATTTTCCCCTCCCCTTTTCCTCTCACCTAGGTTGGAAACACTTGCAGCTTTGTTAGTCATTCTGTGTATCTTTCCTTCACAGGGAAAGAAGGCACTTTCATAACATCATGTCCGACACTTGCACAGCAGAGCTGATTCCTTTTTTATGAAGGGCTTGATCAAGAGCCAAGGAAGTCTCTTTTGCTCCTCTTTGATTCTTGTTGTCCAGATCCAGTTTCTTATTTTAAAGTTATATTCTTTATTCAGCAATACCCTCTAGATTTTATCAGTGTGGGGAAATTTTACCAGTGTAAACTAGGTTATTAGATTGAAAACTAAGTAGTTTGAATATATGGATAGGAATTCCTTTCCCCGCTTTGTTTTAGTGATGTCTTGGAAGAGGCTTAAATTAAACCAAAAAGTCATTTATTCTAAAAGAACGCCTGCAGGGGACATAAACCAATAGCGCCTTAATTATGCTTGTATGCTCATTTTCATTGCTTTAATGTTTCTAATTACAGTGGTAACACTTCTCCCATTTGACAAGTCAAAAAGATAATTTGGCTCAACCAAGGAAGCTGGAGCATGGGTTATGGGAGATGTACATCACCTTCCGAAATGGCTTTCTCCTGCCAGCCTGGAAAGAAGGGATGCTCTCATTGGCATTCTGTTATTTCAGCCTGTTCTTCCTTTGGTGCACTGGTGGGGCAGCGTTTTCAATGACAATGCAGTGGCAATGAAAATGCTGCTATTGCCACTTTTGGCAAGGAAACTTTGCGGGCATAAGCAGAATCATAGAAAAAAAAAAAAGTTTAAAGAAACCACAAAGAATGATTTCTGCTTTCCTTCTGGGAGAAGACAAGATCATTACAGTAAATTAATCCAAACTTCTCTACAGGCATAAGGCCCCAAGCCATATACTCCTATGCTTTATTACTGTACCATTTGTAAAGGCTTCTTACTGCCTAACCAGATCTTCCTTCTGTTTAAGCCAGCTACACATTGTCCTATCCCCCAGGAGAAACAGCACCAATTATTATTTCCAAGTATGCTAAGGCCAATACAAATTTGACAGTAAACACTGGACTGTGAGTGAGGTATCTCAAGACTGACAATTATGTACACCTGGATGGAAGCCACAGCCTGGACAATTTGAAGGGGTCTCCATAGACAGTATAAAATGCTAAAAACTTAATCCAGTTTGCTTAGAAGAGAAGCATGAGAGCTTTTTCCTAATGCCTGCAAAGAGGTTTTTCTCTTGCATCCAGAAGAATGTTATCTCATATCAGAAGAATGTTAACTCATTATAACATACTCTGAACTACAATAGAGCAATAGATTATATTTATATCTTAGTAAATTTAGTCCTAAATGTCTGACTCCATTTGAACCCTAAAGAGCACTGAGTTCAGTGCTACCTGGCATCCTCTAGAGATATCCTGAGTAGCAGAATGAGCTCTATTATTGTTCTTTTCCAGCACATCCTATGAAATGGTACCTCCAGTCTCCAAGGAAAAGGTCAGTGGGAAGAGATTATGCCCAGAGCTAACATCCCACCAACCAAAAATCTGTTATTAATTCGAGAGCTGGGCTGGGGCTAACAAACTTGAGTGTACTACTCCATGACATTCATGGTGAAGCAGATGACGTCTTCCTAACACTGACCCATTTCCAAAAGTCAGTTTCTGAAAAGCCAACATCTCCTCCAGCTGACAATCCTGTTTCTCCCTCTTTGTCTGCTATGCCCCAGATACTGCTCCTGTTTATTTAAATTTGTGAATTTCCCATAAACTCACGCACATTTCTCTCCATTACATTCGTTCTACAGTGAGGATTGTGGAACTGTCCATACCCTTTAGGAAATGCATTCAGTGAAGATTATACTATGGCTGTACTTCCCTCCTGTGCCTCCCTCCAGCCTCCAGCAGTTCATGAGCAAGCATCTTCATATTTAAAAAGACCAGTGGATTGTCTTCCAGGAATTGGATGTGGGAAGAGTTTCTAGTCTCTCAGCTCCAAAAGAGCAGTCTCCAAGATTAGGCACATTCTCATGGCTGACCAAGGGTTTTGTCACCATGCTATTCACTTCTGAGCCAAGACAGTCCCTCTGACAACAACAATAGCAAAGGAAGAGAAAAAACATACAGACATCAGCATAGTAATGCTTTGGTAAGTGGGTCGCTATCTTTGTCATCTCCTCAACCCCATTTTTAGTCTTAGACCCAAACTCAGTATGTGCCCAGGTCCAAACATGCAAGTCTCTTTGTTTCCTTCTGAAAACACTGAACCCAGGTCTTAAAAGGTCAGCAGGCAAACTCCTCTGCAGTCAGTACTCTGTTTTCCTGTTTCCTTCTCTAGTTCTCTCTTTGACTACATCCCAAGAAACTCACCATTGTCCATCCTGCCCCCTTCCACTCATCATCTTAGAAGATCACCCCTTCCTAGCCACTGGCTCTCTCTGCTCCCAGGAAAACACATCAAGTCCTATTTCTGTAGGCACCAGACCACTCTGGGTTCTGCAGAGAAGAGTGGTGATTCTGAGTCAGGTGAAACACGTAGTTGTCCAAGCCCTGCAGGTTAGGACACTCATGAAAGTCAAGATAAATTAACCAAAGACGTGAAATTAATGCTCATGAATTAAAGCATGTTAAGCCCTGCATGGACATTTGGGGATAAAGTGACCTTGCTTTGTTTTTGTTTAATTGTCACCATAGTGAACTGAGGCCATTTCCCTTCTGTATCAGAGCACCCACACAAAGGTTTAATGCACTTCAACTTTTGCACATTAACACACACCTCACACTAATTTGTCTTAACTCCCCATGTAAACAAGCTCTCAGGGGACTGTTTTTTTATCCTCTCTCATGTGACAGTTCACTTTATCACAAAGTGAAATGCATTGGAGAAAACTATTTGCAGAGAATTTTCCCTCAGTTGTGCCTGCAGTGACATCTTTGTTGTGAATTGCTGGAGAACTTCTTCTGCGTAAGTATGTCTGCTTTTTTCTTCTTGAAAACACCTATGTTGGAACAGCTTATAACTAGTACAGCAGCATCCCTCTACCAGGCAAAAAGGGAACTCCTGGCCTGATCTAGGTGGGGTATGGAGGTGACCCAAGGTGATTAACTGCTGGGCTTTGGGTCACACAGGATATCTGCAGCTGAGCATAGAAATTTTCTAAACCCAGACCTCTTTGCCCCTGGAAACATCTCTTCTCCTCCCCTCGACAGATTTTGCCTCATTAGAAAGAGTCAATGAGTTTCTTCAAAACTCATGATAATGCCAGTTGTGTAGGAAAGAAAAAGAGAAAAATTACTGTCATCTGCATTACTCCTATGCAGGGACAAATCTTTCCTTCTCCCCCTTTCCCTTTATCTCCCTTTTTATTTAGGAGCAGTAGGAGACCTTCACAGGAGAACCCATCACAGTTGGAACAGACAAAGCCAGAGTGAAGAGGGAGGTGATGGAGGCTGAGACAATGTATTTTTAGTCATCTCGATGAATTATGGAGACATGAAGTTGATAATTTATTGAAGACGGGAAACGGGGGACTCTACGTAAATGTTTTCAGATGAATAATTAATGTGGCTTTCTAGCATCAGGGGGTCTTTAATTAAAGCCTCTGTTAAACAAGGCAAGGCAGACAGGCCTGGCTCCTTGCAGCAGCTAATTACACCTTTCCCATATACAGCTACAATTCAGAGACAAAGCATCATTTGCATCAATAAAAAGGACAGAACCTACATAGTGTGAGTGGCAGGTGGCTGTGGAGACCAGCTCAGTGACCCCAGGGCTGCGGTGGTTTGTATCACCTTTTAAATTAGCTCAGCATACAGGCTTAATAAGGGGGTGTGGGGAAGCAAGGACAGAGGGGTCACTCAGGCCGCAAGGCTTTGGTGGATGCAGGAGGCCACCCACCACTGTCCAAGGTTTACAGCCTCTTCAAGAGGGACGTAGCTACTGAAAGGGTTTTATCCAGTCTTGCTGTCACTGTGTGATACATTTGCCTTCCAAAAGCCTGTACCTGCCTCCCTATCCCATGGCAAAGGATGAGTTGACAACAGAGAGGAGCAGAGCCAATAAGGCAGAGTTTGCAGGGTAGAGTGAAGAGGCAAACTTGTGCCTTCCCACTCCCCAGCTGCTGACCTTATCCCCAGCATAGGCACCCTCAGATGAACAACAGGCCTGGACTCTCCCTTCCTTCAGGGATTTCACAGCTGATGAGGTGAGGCTGGAGTGAAGACTCACTGTGAACTGCAGTCAGAACAGAACATTCCCTCCCTCTGGTGCCACATGATGGTGAGACAAAACTGAAGCCTTCTCCCTCAAAGAGTTTGGAGTCCTGAAGGTCTGTGATTGTTTCCAAAGGGAACATATAAAACCATGATAGCTTAAGGAATGAAAATGGGACAACTAAGGAATGACAGAAAGTGCCCCAGTTAATATCACATACGATCTTCCAGTATAAACAAGTATTTGGCTTCTTTAGACAAGCAGGGGACAAAGTCTTGTTTTCCTGGATAAAGTTCTCTAAACTAGACAGAGATTAATTAGTTTTGATGCCTTGGCAAAGAAGCAGCATCTCACATTTTTCATGTATTTTTATCATCAATAACATTCTCAAGTGAGGAGGGAATAAGAGAGGAACAGCTGAAACTTTGTTTTTAATAGAAAGGGTTAAACCTAAAGAAGGCTAAACAGGTTCTCAAGGCAAGTATTTCCAAACACAGATGCTATTATCATGTTTCTGTCCCACATAGCCAAAGATAGGGCTGACAGAACCCTCAAGAGGTTACCTAGTCCATGCCAGTCATCCGTGAAAGAGATTTGCTTAACCTGCTACAGGTGTTTTCCCACTTTCCAGAGCCATAGTTGAGGCACTCCCTTTTGGCACTGAGCACAGAGGCAACCTGGAGAGCATCCCCTAAAGAAAGGTCTCTCTGTTCTCTGCGAGCACCTCGGTTTTCAGCAAAGCACCAAATCTTCGAGATTGCGGGCACGCGTTTTCTGTTCGCCCGCACCGATGCTCTTGACAGGTCTGACACGCACCTCCGAGCTCAGTGAAGGTTTAGTGCTGTGCTTTGTGGAGACAGGCACTGCAAGCTCTTGGAGAATGCACCGGGATGCCCTGTGAGCAGCTGCGAGGCTCTGCTGCTCTCTGCTGGGAAACGAGGGCAGAGCTCTAGCAAGGGGCTGCACCGAAGGAAGGGACAGATTTGCGAGAATGCTCCGGCTTGGTCTCTGCAAACCAACTGTAGGAGCTGCTTGTACGAAAGCAGACACCTTGGTGAGGTCTCCTCCTCAACACCGCTGTCAGAAGCAAGCCCACACCGAAGCCTGCTGCAGGAGCACGGTGGGAGCAACTCAGCAGCCCCAGCTGCCTCAGATCCCCTTGCGTCTCATCTCGACCTCACGGAGGAGCCAGCTTTCTCCACATTGCTCTGCTGCACTTACACCTGCTCTCCTCCCCTGCTGTAGTGTGTTTACTTTCTCACCAACCCCTGGATGGAGGGCAGAGCGATTGCCCCACCGTATGGGTAAGGAAACAACACGGGGGGCAACCACACGATCCACCCAGAGTCACAGGTCAGCCTGTGGATGAGCAGAGACGTCTCCCCAAGGACCCCAGCCCACTTCCCCACAGCCTCTTTGTCTGATCATTGCTCCACACCACAAAGCTGCTCTTTGCTCTCCAGACCTCAGGAAGCCTTTAACTACAGCTGTCTGCAACTGTGCAAAACCACAGGTCAGAGACTCACAGAACCACAGCGTGGGGAACTGTGAGGCCACGGCCTTGGCTAACAGTTGGGCTGCAGCAGCCCCTTGAGTCGTGTAGCAGGAGAGCTCGCTGCTCCAACCAGCAACCTGAGGCTGGGAGAAGGCCCAAGCCCTGAGAGCAGCTCTGGCATGAAGGAAGAAGATGAATTAATTCCTCAGCCTGGTGTTCACCAGAGCCCTTTGCCCCTTTAAGCAATGACGTTTAATTTTCTGCTGTGTTTCACTATTATCATTTCCAAGTACCAGATGTGGTGACAGGAGTTTAAGATGGGCATTTTCAGGATTTGGCTATTATATACATATACACATATATATAAATACAGCTCAATAAATGAAGAAGAAATATTCAAAGTGAACACACTGTAGACAGTGATTTGTTCCAACTCTTCACTGCAGAATTGCAAGAAACCAATCAAAGAGGCTCAGGAGTGGTTTGAGGATAATTTATTAACCCAAAAGGGGCCGCATTGTTAACCAACATTATTTATAGTGAACAGCTCAACCATCTCTACTGAGCAACTGTGTGATACTGCAGGGACAAATGCAATGAGTTACTACACAGATAGGACAAAACCAGCAGCAGATCTTTGTTACAGCTGTTAGAAAAAGTGTCCCCAGGAGATAGGCACTGAATCTCTAATGGCTATCTTATTTCT
>NW_009953386.1:1005840-1008413 GCF_000747805.2 Chaetura pelagica | reverse complement strand
CTCCCAATAACAGAGCATATTGCTGATCTGCAGCTGGTGTTTTCTTATTTATTTCAAAGTCTTTAAGTTCCAGACCTAGCATATGGTGCCATATAAATAATGATATAATAATACGTTTTTGCTTTCCATGCGCCTGGATAGAAAAAAAAGCCATGTGATTTATGTTGCATGAGCATTGTATTTAAGGCATTATTTTGCCCAGAAATTTTAATGCATTTAAAATGCATCTTCTGTTTTTTGTAATCTGTTCTTTTGAAAGAATAAACAGAGCAGTGATGTTTATTTAATGGAGTCATTCATCTTACTTCCTTGCACAAAATCCTAGCTTTCTAGCCCCAGCAGACAGATCCCTGCAGTAGGCAGTGGGGTTGGAAATGGAGAGATCTGCTGTTTACCAATGAGGCACAGATGAAAGGAAGACGCGGGGCTTGAGATTTACCCACAGCAGGATGCTATTTGAAGCCAACAGGCAGCTGAGAACTGCTTAGTCCTGTCCAGTAAAGGATGGGGAGAATAAACCCATGGAAGAACTTCTGCAGGGAGTCATGCTGTGGCTAAAACAGCACTGGGATGGCTCAGCACACAGCTACCCATACACACACGACTGAAAGCAGGTGCCCATCTCAGCTAGAACTGTAACTGCAGTTACTAGAGCAAACACCGCCCCCCTGGAGTATGACTGGGATGTAACAGTTTGCAGCTTTCCATTCAGACCCTCGATGAACTAGCTCTGTGAGCTTTGGAGCTGCCAGGGAGGGAAGATCTCCTAACTCACACCTCAACTGTTTCTGGATGCTGCTGTCTTACTTTCCAGACCAACTGGCAGCAAGACCTCATCAAGCGAAATACTCTTCGCAGCTACAAGGGTTGCAAGTGTGAGTTTAAACATTCACAGATCACTGCAGAATAAGCAGTATTTCTAAGGGATGTGCAAGATAAAGCACTGAATATAGTGCCTACAAACTTAAGCCTGCCCCATTGGCCCACAGTTGGACTGGAGGAAATCTGTCAGGGTCCACAAACGAAAGACTGACAATTTCGGGGATCAGTCAGTACACTGTATTCTTTCCCATCATGTGAGGATGGGATAATCAGGGGACATTGAAGTAGTCAGATTCTGAAATCTCCCTGGGAGACCAACCCACCAACTGCATAAGACCCTCCAACAATTTTACAGATTTTATCCAGCATCTTGAAGATCTGTACAAGTAAACACAGACACACAAAAAAAACAAACACAAAACCCCACTGATCAAAAAAACCCCACCAAAACCACAATCAAAAAGCAAGCAGTTCCATGCTGTCCAGGACCATTGCAGTCACACAGGAACGTGGGAGAGGCAAGATGGACTCAAAGAAGCTGAGTAATGATCTGGCATCCCATGAGTGCAAACAGCAATGCTTCTGTGCAAGATCATCCAAATGGTCAGTGTGGCTGAGGACACAGACAACACTGTCACGAGGTTAGTACTGGAGCAGTGGAGAAGCTGTTTCTCTTAAAAGGTCAACAGTGTAACCTGAAAAACACACACAAATTGAGCTGCTCGGAATGGAAGTGACATCTGTTAGTTTACCACAGGTTTTGAAGTCCTGTATCTCCCTCTCTCACCCCTCCGCATCAGCCCCCATGGCACTTTCAGCCACTCACGTTTCAATCCCAACCCTTTCACACTAGAACATGAACCAGAGTATTTCAGAAGCTGGTTACTGTGGTAACCCAGTACAGCTTTTCTCTTTATTCTTTTCATCTCTTCTTTGGGGGAGACTGGCAATCTGTTTATTTGCTTTTTCTGACAGGATTTATCATGCAGCACACCAACTGACATGATCTGTGTAAAACTGAGGAGAAAGCAACTCTCACATGAAAGTGCAGGTAAACACTTCTCTCACAGCCCCACTACCCTACCTCTTGCTTCCCTGATTCACTTTACCAGCAATTTGCCATGTCCTTTTCCACCTGACTCCGTGTATTCAGGTTGTCTTTGCCCTTCTCCTCCAGGCCTACCAGCTCCCACAGTATTACTGACAGGGCAGAGAAGAGCAAATGGCCATCGTGGGCTTTCCTGCAGCCCTCATAAGACCATGGCAAGGCTGAAAGGCTGCAGCCAGGTCACATTTTCCCAAAAGGACACTGAAAACCACAGTAAAACTGCACAACAACAGAGCAGGGGCCAGGTGGGCTGTGGGCAGCCCCCAGGCCCTTCCCTCTGCCAGGGGACCCCCTGCTTCCCCCAGGCCACAGCCAGCTGGAGGCCCCCACAGAGGGTTACAGAATCTTAGAATCATCCTGGTTGGAAAAGACCTTGAAGATCATCAAGTCCAACCATAATTTAAATCCCCCCTACCATAACCTGATTTACCTGTTCAGTGCTACAACCATCTTGCTAAGCACTGTATCTGTATTTCTTGTAAACACTCCCAGGGATGGTGAGTCCACCACCTCCCTGGGCAGCCTGTTCCACTGCCCAACCACTCTTTCGGTAAATAAATTCTTCATAATATAAAACCATTATTAATAAATATAATAATAATAAAGAAATTATTTATAATATTCAGTCTGAACCTCCCCTGGC
>NW_009953386.1:1004118-1005199 GCF_000747805.2 Chaetura pelagica | reverse complement strand
GCCCCCCTGCCCCGGCAGGTTTGGGGGTGAGGAGGAGTAAACGGGAGGAGACCCCGCCTGAACTGACTCGCAGGGAATGAGGGTGCGGGGCGTGGATGCGGCATTGCCCGCAGCCAGCTGCCCGAGGAGGGGGGAAGGCTCCCCACACGCCAGGCTTTCAGGGAGCAAGGGCTGCGCCAAGCAGGGGGGCAAGCCGGGAGCTGAGGGCACCCGCAGGGCAGGCAGGGCAGGGCCCTTCCCCAGCGGGGCACAGAGCCGCAGCACCTGGGCAGGTTGCTGACAAAGAGGGCTCGCCAACAGCCCCTTTCCTCGGGTAAAGAGTTGGGTTTGGGATCCATCCAAGGGGCTTCCCTCCAAGGACAAAACTGCCCATAACGTACACTTCGAATCCCCCTAGGAAAACCAGCCATTAAGTGAGAATCAGGCACAGGTGCACCTACTGCATAGCTGAGACCACGTCTGAGGGTTTGAACTGAAGCTTAACTAGAGTTCTGGGGCTCCCAGGCAGAAGGTGTGGGTATGACCAGTCATAGAAATTAAAGCCTAATAGTGTGTGTGCTCTAAAAGGGGCTGCAGCATGTTTGCTGAAGGATGCAGCAATGTGATGTATCTGGTCTGCGGGGCTACGTGTTGAAAATATAATTTATTTATTTTTTATAGGACCAGACACCTATATAACTGAATCCCCACTGCCACTGGATGACTTACCTGAGGTTGAAACACCGGTATCTGCAGACCAGCCATCTGCAATGGAATTGCCAGAGTCTACAAACCAGCTGGTTGCTGAGAAACCACTAGGTTCTGAGGGCCAGTCACCTGTCACTGACGTTTCCTCATCTAGGGAAAACTCACAGGAGAGCAGATCACCTAAGGGTGAACTGTCAAATTCCAAAAACAGGATGTACATGTCTAGCTCCACACAGACTGGTAATACAATACCTGAGGCTGGGCCATCGGCAGCTGCGGTCAACCCAATATGTGAAACATTTGAGCAGCCAAAGGTGTATGAAGACCCCTTTGAAGTCTCTGTTAAGTACATGGAGAAACACAATATTCTAAAGATATTTCAGGTGAAATACCT
>NW_009953386.1:993541-1004026 GCF_000747805.2 Chaetura pelagica | reverse complement strand
TCTCTTCCAAGATGCTTGCTTGCAAAGCTGGGTCTAAAGTTAGGTTGGACCAAATTACTCCTTTCCCAGGTCCCTCCTTGTTCTGTGCTTTCTTAGGTGTTAACTTCAGAAAAGCTGTAGAAAATAACCCTTGATCATCTTTGGGAATTGAAAGAGATGCTTGCTTTTTCAAACTCAGCTAGTGTTGGAGAAGAAAATGCAGTTACCCATCTACCCAAGGATCAATACTTCTTTCCTTCTGTCTGTCTCAGGATATCACAGAAAACCTGGTGTACCAGAAGCCAGATGACCCCTTGGAGTTCATGTTGCTGCAGGTATGGCATCTTCCTGGGGCCCAGTGGGGACTGTCAGTTTGGGCCACAGCAGAAAACCAGCTTTGCTCAGCACCCAGGCACATGGTCAACCTGTGACTATTTATCTCACTGTATGCCTGCTCACGTGGGAGGCTGAGAAGCATGGACAGGTGTAGCCAGTGTAGCAAGGACTCTCCACAGGCAGGAGCAGAGTGCCCGGGGTACAAGTGAGCTCTAAACAGAGAGTCAGGAGAAGTTATGGGAGTGGGTGTGTGGAAGAAGAGGGGAAGAGGGTGTGTGGAATGGGGTGGTTGTGCCCTGGAGGACTGTTACCTGAGAGGTGAGGAAAGCTTAGGGACGGAGATAGGGCCCCTCAGTGTCCTGTGACCCTTCTCCAGCTCCCTCTATCCCACGCTGAGAGGGAACAATTTTCCTGCCCACACACCCCTGTTTAGGGGAGCAGTGTCTGTTGAACCTGCATGGTGCTAAAACACAGGCCATTCAAAGTCAGTGAAGAGAAGGAGTGTGGGGAGCTCCTTGGAGAAAGGAGGAGGTTAGATTAAAGGAGCAGACAAAGAGAGAGAGTCTTTTGTTTCACAGAATCATAGAATCCTAGGGGTTGGAAGGGACCTCGAAAGATCATCTAGTCCAACCCCCCTGCCAGAGCAGGGTCACCCAGAGCACATCACACAGGAACGTGTCCAGGTGGGCTTTGAATGTCTCCAGTGAAGGAGACTCCACAACCTCCCTGGGCAGCCTGTTCCAGTGCTCTGTCACTCTCAAAGGAAAGAAGATTTTCCTGATATTCACATGGAACCTCCTATGCTCCAGTTTGCACCCATTACCCTTGTCCTATCACTGGTCATCACTGAAAAAAGCTTAACTCCATCCTCCTGACACTCACCCCTTACATATTTGTAAACATTTATGAGGTCACCCCTCAGTGTCCTTTTCTCCAAGCTCAAGAGACCCAGCTCCCTCAGCCTTTCCTCATCAGGGGGATGTTCCACTCCATCATCTTTGTGGCTCTGCACTTTAGTTGGTCAGGGCGAGCACCTTTGTGATCTGCTGCAAGTTCAAGCTGTACTGAATGCAGGGCCTGCAATGTCAGTTCTGGGCACCAGTGGTAAGGAAATAGGCTTCTAAATTACCCTTTTACTTTCGCTCAGGTGCAGTCTATGATAAGTTCCAGGCAGGAAAAAATGGAGGGAGGACTGGAGGAGAAGGAAGATACAGATGTGTTTCTCGAAGACATCCTGTGCACTCCTTCTGGCCTCTCCTGACCATTCTGTTGTGGTGTTGCATGGGGCCTGCACAGCACCATGCTTTTGTAGTCATTGGCAGTAACTTGGAACAGGTCTGCTTATATCTCTGCTTCCTGTTTGTTCTGTTCTGTATGTTTGTGCTTCTCTTTGGGTTTAAATCTGTAACCAAGTATTGGTTTGGATGTACGAGGTCAAATCTTCAAGTGTGCATGGACCTGCATGCACATAGGGCACATCAGGAAGAGACATCTCTGCGGAACTTCTATGCAGTCTCTGCATACAAATGCACATATTCCGCATTTAGGCAACCCCTAGACTCTGCTTTTCTGTGCAAAGAAACCCCATAGCTCAGACAATGCAAGCACAAAAGAAAGTAGGATAAAAAAGCAGCCATGGATGACCTGCCCCTCTATTTTTTCATGCTGCGTTGGTGGCTTACTGTCCCCAGGCATGCAGCATTGCCAATGCCCATCTAATACTTCAAGAGGCTGGGTCTGTGGCTTTCCCACTGCCCCCAGAACTCCTCTGATGCAAGACACTGTCTCTCTGCCTCTTCCACACACTGGGAGCAGCTGTCTCACCCTTAATCATCACTACTGGGTTCTGATACCTCTGCTTTTTGGTGTTGCCCTGCTTGTATCATTGCAAGCACAGCATATATTTTGGTAAAAGGAGCAGTAAAGCAACAGTTGCACACACTCTCTGTGGCTTCAGAAGATATTGTCACTCAGGAATTTGGGAGGCAAATAAAACTAAACCAACCAAAATCAAGCGCTGGTAGCCCAGGAACTTCAGAGTCAAGGTGCACTTATCAAAGACATCAGTTGAACTGCTTTTGATTCTCAAAATGCTTAAAATCCTCATTTTCATAATTACCCAAGTGTCTGTTCCCACTCTGTAAAGAAAGATTGTCTTTCTTGTCTCTTGCCTGAAGATTACTGAAAATGTGCAACAGAGCATGCTGCAATTTTGGCTTCATTTCATGTGTATGCACAGTAGATGCCAGAAAGTTTTTTTGTCACTACAGACTTTTCTCTTTTTGGGCAAGTGCTCTAATTTCCTGGCAGATAGTAGCGTATTCACAAAAGACTGTCTCTATGGCTATGAAGAGAGCACCACAGAAACTTTTCTTCCATCTATTTTCAGCTAAAAGTCTGGTGATGAAGTTGAGCGATACTCCACAGCAGAGCTTTGCCCCCAAAAGTCTGGGTAAAACAGAGGCAAGTGTTTGGCATACAAAATCTGTGTCTGAGAAAAGTCAGACTTGTGGCTGCCCAAGACTCTCAGAAAAGATCAGTTAGCTCAGGTGTTTCCAGGTTAAAGGCAGGTAAGCACCCCTGTGATTCATGGGGCAGGAAGGTTTTCAAGGTATTGTGAGACTAAAGGTGGCTCAAGATTCAGATAAGTCTTCATGGGTTTTATAAGAGGTTTGATGTACTCTTTAAGCTTCTAGGTCCCACTGAAGCATTGATATGCTTTTGAAAGCCCTACCTATCTTCAGCAACTGGAAGAATTGAACACTTAATGAAAGAGAGAGCACAGCTGCTTTTCAGCCTGGTCAATTTTTGATCAAGAATTTGTAAGTAGCCCTGTACATACATGCCCTGTGAATGTAAAGGAAGTGCTGAGACACCTCTGTGAAACAGGCAGTGAATGGAAGATGAAGATACTGGTTGAAGCCTTTTCATCTCTATGGTCACTTTTCATCATGTTTTCCCAGGAGATGGAGATGTTGGCATGTCTTTGAATTTTGTTGCAGAACACAATTAAGGTGCTTTTGGGTACAGCTTTAGCTGTGAATTTCCAAGGTTTCTACCATTCTATATAGTATCTTGTTGTTCTCTTTTACTTATGAAAAACTTTTGAGTTGTAATATGTTCTCAGACTATAGGTGTATGCCCTCAACTTCATCTCAGCATTAAGGGTGGTATGCAAGGAAATCTCTACTGTCTCTTTCAGGTAAGTTGAAGTGAGCTGGAAAGTGGTCTTTTTACAGATGACAAAAGTTTTGCAAGTGAGGCCCTACCCAGTGTTCCTCAGCAATCAGGGCCAAAATTTTCCTTCAGTGGCCTGGCCTCATTGTCTCATGCTACCAAAACTTCTCTATGACAGCAAGAAGTCCTCCCCAGTGCATGTAAGAGAGAGCAGCTGTCTTTTCTGTTTCTCAGGATCAAGGTCCCCCCTCCTTTGAGGAGCAGCAGTTGTATAGAAATTAATGTGGGTGCACCCAGGACAGCTGGCTAGGCCTGAAATTGGCTAGTGTAGATGGGAAGAGGCAGTGGAAGGCAGTAGGCTGAGGAGAGCCCTTCAGCTTTCACAAACTTAGGGAGGGAATTGATCAGCTCTGAGCAAAGGCTTTGGCTAGAAATCTTGGGAAACCCGTCATGAGCTATCTGAGGAGAAATGTGATTTCCTTCTCCTCAAGCCTCTCAGATGACTAGATTGTATTTTGAACTGCATCTTTTCAAGAAAAAGGTTCAGGAACTTAATTTTATGAAAAGAAAAGTGCCTTCCCCAGAAAGTGTGCAGATCATCATGTTTAGGCAAGGGCAACACAGCTGTTCTATTTTGTTCGCTCCAGAATTTTGCTGGAAAATATACCTTAGCTCTAGAAAAATTCTGCTTCACATTAAGGCACCACTGCTGTTTGTGTGTGTGAAGACTTCTTTTGTGGTGAAAAAAAGGAGAAAAGTTAGATTTACAATGGAAACATTTATGGTAGTCGTAATTCCAAAGTGACTGTCTCTTTTCCATAATTTCTTTCCCAAACCATTCGATCCATATTTCTTCTTCATAAGTGGACATTTATCAACATGACATTAAACTGTCATTAAATTACTTGCCTTGGGTGCTCTGAAGGGATTGGCAGTTCGTTGTGTGCAGCTGAAACTATTCCATATAAGTCCTTGTAGCACACTAGTCATTGTATATTTGAATGCTCTCCAGTAGTGTGCTAAGCAGCATGATTAACATCTGTTGTTTGTTCTTCCTCCTCTCCACAAGGGAGATGTCTGTGCACTGAAGTGGATTCTTTTGAAAAGGGTGTTTTGTTTTTTTTACCCACACCTGTTTTTTGCTGGGTGCTTCTAATGCATAGGGATAGGTCATGGAGTGGAAGGCAGAGAGGTAGCAGATAATCTCTAGTTCTCAAGGGTGTTTTCCTCCATAGTTTGATCTGGGCACCAAGAAAATACAGTATTTTCATGCATAAGATTTTTTTGTTGATCCATGGACTGTCAATAGTGTGACCTTGTGGTGTATAGAGCATTTTGTGGTGGATCTTGTAATCCCTCAGAAACAGGATGCCAAGGGGCCAACCAGAAGGAAACTGTACTCACCTTGAGATAGGTGCCTTGAATCAAAGTATCAGATTTTGTCTCTGACGTCTTTTTATGGAACTTAAAATTGCACAGATGCCTGAAGCAATACTAAGGTTGCCTGTCTAATGCCTGTAACTAATTTAAAAAAAAAAATAAAATAAAAATTTAAAAATGTCGTAACTGCTGATTAAAGATCCTTTGAAAAGTTTACACAGACTCTGCTCTACTTCTTAGTTAGGCGGAGGGCAGAAGCAGAATGACTTTTTAATGGCCAGCTACTTATAGCATGAGACATTTCATTGTGACTCACTGGATATGAATCATTCCTATATAACACCAACTTTAAGCTAGTATAATGCCATTGATTTCAAAGTTTCACAACCATGTGAAACTTGAAGTAGGCAGCATCAACTATTCAGGGCTCACATGTCTGAAACAGAATAAATTAACCTCTGGGTAATGCCCAACAAAGAGCTTAGTTCAAAAGAGAGTTCAGGCTGAAAACTGGAGAATGAGGGAGTGCTTAGAAAGGGAATATAGCGGGGCAAATTGATCAAGCCCTGGATGACATGCCTTCAGGTTGTACTTGAGGCAAAGCTTCTCTTGACCATTCTTTCAACCAGATGAAATGCAGAAGAAAAAGAAGAAACTTTCCCTTAATGTCAGGCATCCATCATAGAACCACAGAACTATTCAGATTGGAAAAGACCCTTGGGATCACTGAGTCCAACCATCATCCTACTCTACAAAGTTCTCCCCTAAACCATCGATGGCTGTATTCTTTCTTGGGACTGCCTTAATGGACAACTTTGATGTAGCAACATCACCAAAAGTTTTAGCCACTCTTCAACATACACCAAAAAAAAGGGCAACTTTTGTGTTGTTGAAGTGACATGGGTTGGATCAACAGCCACTTGCCTTCTCTGGAGGAAAGGTGGTGGGCTGGAATGCCACTGCAAAACAGCTAAAGTTAGGCAAAGCAATCCCAGGAGACTTATATACACATCATTCAAGACTGGAAACTGCAGGCATTGTGGTACTTCATCTGGATTAGAAATGCCTGGTATGAATTTATGAACTGACTCTTTCTTTCTCCTTCAAGGCTATTATCCCAGGTCCCTCTGCAACTCCTCTCCCAGGTGGGAAGAGCTCACCCTCCCTTGCAGCTGTCATTTCATAAGCTGCAGTGAAATAATATCAAGGAAGAAAAAAGCTGTGAGATAGACTCACTTTTTAATTTGGTTTTACTTGCTTTGAGCCCAAAATTAACCTCTTTTTCACTGTCACTCATTTAAGTGGAAGGAGATGGAGGAACATGGGGCTACACAGAGCCAGATTTACGATGGTGCACAGCTATCTAGTAGAGTTCTACAAATTTAAAGGTAGGCAATATAGCTAAGGGAGTGCAACACCCAGCTTACACCGAGTGTGAAAACTTCACCATAAATTTAAACCTTTAAGGCAAACATCTTACTTGGAATCACCTGTTCCAACACTTTGAAGTTCTTCTTACAAACTAGGAGCCAGGATCCATATTAGGGTTGAGGAGTTTGTAAGAGCAAGAGGTGACCTCTGTCCTTCCTCCCTCCCATCTCTCATCTTATCTTCTGGTGTAGAACAAGAGCAGAGGTGAATAAAGACATGTGGAATTGCACAATTATTTGTTAATGGGAGAAATGCATGTCGTACCAGCCCTTGAAGAACAATAGTTGCCACCTTAAGGTGCTGTTGGTGTTCAGACAGATGAGTAAGACGTTGTGGAGAAGACTATAATAAAATGCAGACAAGTAGGCAGGCAGCCAAAGATTTTTAACAGTGGCTCAAAATCACACACACACTATTTACACAACAGGAGTCTATTTGAAGAGCAGAGTGATGCCTGCTCTATCCCACTGTTGTGTAAGCATCCCCATAGGTCTAGCAGAATATCCTGCCTCTTTGCAAGGAGATAGAGGGAAAAGCAATGTTGCCAGTTTGCTGAAACCCCACAGTACTGAAGTTCTTCCCATTGGAGAACCCAACTTTTGGCCCTGTTGTTAGTATCATAGAATCACAGAATGGTTTGGGTTGGTTGGGACCTTAAAGATTATCTAGTTCCACCACCCCTGCATGGACAGGGACACCTCCCACTAGATCATGGTGCTCAAAGTCCCATCCAATCTGGCCTTGAACACTTCCAGGGATGGGGAATCCTTGATAGCACAACAGAGCTATCTTGAGAGACTCCTTGAACATGGTATGATTTCATGTTGCCGGTCTATGTTTAACATGGCAGATGGGAGTGCATATGGAAGAAGCACAGCCTGTTGTTGGGAGCAACGGCTCCCTACTTTTTGCCCTATGAGATGTCTAAATATTTCCAAATTAAGAGCAAAGCTCTTTAGAAAGGGAAGAGGTGGGCAAGGGCCAGCACAACTATAGGTAGAATTACTTTTTGCAGCTACCTTTCATAGACCTCTTAGAAGCTTTTCATAAACCTTCCTGGCCTTTTGGAAATTATACTTTTCAGTAGTATGTTAAAAAGCATCTTGAAGAAAACAGTGAAAATTAACCTTTCTTACGTGTGCCCATGAGGGGGCAGCACAGACCGGCTGAGCCTTCTCTAAAGGCTATTTGAGAGGCAGGCCTTGGAATAGCTACAGCTAGAGGAGAAAAAGTCCATATAAAAGGGTTTGATGTCCCAAAGCAAAGCTCCATCCACTGCCTACATGAAACTAAAGCCCAGCTAGGTCTGAGTACAAGACTGACTGGGTCATAACCGAGGCACACGACAGCATCTGCGCCTCAGAGACTTCTCAAGAACGTTTCCAGTTCATCACTGAAGCCTTAGCAGAGAGTTTCAGAGGAAGAGTATTAGACAGTGCCTACAGTTGTCTCAAAGCAATGAGTTGGCACGAGACATCAACCACACCCTTGTCAAGTCAGAGGCTGTCACCCTAGGAGCACTATGAACTCACCTAAGGCATGCATGCTATTTATTTCCATCCCAGTGCTCCACACCAGCCAACACCCATCTGCTGTTCAACCCCCTTCCCTCCTGCTGTGATGCAGCTTTAACATGACTGTCCTCCCTCTTTCTCTTGTGTGCTCCAGCCCCCTGGCAAGGTAGATGGTGAGATACTGAGGTAGATCAGACACATGCTTGCAGCAGCTGGCTTGTAGCATGTTGGAAACGTGCTAGTGACAGGCAACCGTGTGTAGGTGGCAGTGCTCCACTGCCAGAGTGTTACAGCCTCTCAGAGCAGAGGCAGCTAGTGCGGAGGGGGCAAGGAAGATGAATTTTGGAGGAATAAGGTATCCCCAAACATCCTTCAACAATGAGCTGGAACAACTCATGTGAACAAATTTATTTGGCTCTTTGCAAACAAACAGTAAAGGTCTCCAAACACGGCCTCTGCTTTCTACCATGTTGATGCTCGTGACTGACAACAGGATTTTTGAGGAGAGGTTTTTAACCATCAGCAGGAGCAATGCGTGTCTGTGTCCAGGCAGAACAGCTTGCTCCCAGTCTGTTAGATGAAAATCAACCAGTACCAAAGGACCATCACAGTGCCAATGCCATTTTGGAGCTGGGACCACATCCTAATAGAGATAATGACACTGACATCAGCAGTCTTTCAGAAGCCAGAAAGCCCTCAAATTCACAACCAAGGGCAAGACTGAGACACTTTCTAGCAGACCTTCCTTGAGTATTGTCAGCCTTTTAAAGGAGCTATCTAAAACACAACCAGAAAATTTCCATTCTCCCCAAATTCTTTTCTCCTGCTGTGTATTTTGCAAGATCCCAGGTAATCTCTTGCCCAGGCATAGTGAGATTTCTAGCCTCCTGTGAGACTTTCCTGTGGTCAGGCTCTTGTTCAGAGCTAGCTGGCCTGCCTTCATCTGAAGATGAGTTTCAAGAGGAAGCCACATCCCATCTACTAACCCTTTTACGCCATCAAGGGTGTTGGCTGGTGAACAACCCTCTTGCAGGGCTTGGCTACTCTTCCCTGCCATATGAAACTTGTGCTTGGGGGAGGGAACCAGGGCATGGCTTGACCTTGAAGGTCCCACAGGCTCCTCAGTGCTTGTTTTATCTTCTGATCTCTCAGTGTACAAAAATGTGACCTGTAGGTTGCTAAAGATCTTGCTGAGATCAGCAGCTCTAAGTTGCAGATATTTCAGTCTGGGCTTTCCTTTGCTGAAATTAGCCTCAGACCTGTGATAAGGCTCTTCTAAGAGTTTATTTCATAGTCAGCAGAGTAAAAGAGGCATCCTTAGGGGGAGATTTAGAGCCCAAATCTCTCTCACTGCGTACAAGAAGGCACCTCGAGAATCTTCTTCATTAGTAGTAGCAGCAGCCAATAGAGATTAGTCTTTGCAAGCATCCACTATTTCTCTGAGCTTTTGGGTTGAGACCCCTGAGGAAGAGAGCCACAGAAGCTGGCCTAACTGCTAGCAGCAGGGTACTGAGTTTTATTTTGTTACCGCCTTTACCTACATGTGCAAATTTCACTATGAGCACCAGCCCAAAACTCCCTGGGGAAGCAGTTCCTTGCCTGAGCCCAGTTCTTCACCAGACAGAGCAGCTACCTCCAAGTTTTTTGTCCTTTCTACTTGGTCGCTTGTGAGAAGGAGAAGAAACAGTCTCTTCTGAAAGACTGAAAACACAGATTTCCATGCCATCACATGATTCCAATAGCTTTGGCTTTATGCAAACACCCAAAACAGCAAGCCTAAGCAACACCAGAACACAGCTGTGGTTATATGCTATTGAATAAAACTATCATACAAAATAGAAAAATACAGTATGTCCTCCACCTTCCCCAAAATATTAATAAACCCCAATCCTTGAGAGCATGCTTTATACCACTCTTCTTAGGAATAAAGAGTGCACTGCCATATTTATGGATGGATCATGCACTGCCAAATGCAAAATACCAGGACTGCTGGTGTCACAAAGATTCCTGTATCTGGGTTTTCTGTAACGCTCCTCCCCAAGGTATCTGATGCTTCAGAAAGAAGTTACTTACTGCAATCCACATTATACTAAATATATACATACAGCTCTGCTTTTCAGTCTATATGTTTGCAGGCTTAGATGGAGTGGTTCATCCGGCAGCCTGGTGGTTTATCCTAACCCACTATAATTAGCCCATGGTCATTGCTAATGCTGTCATTTGTCTCCCCTCACTCAGCACTGTTTGGTAAACATTTTCAGGGGCCGAGTTGCTCTCCCCAGATCTCCCTAGGTGGTGTTCACTTATTTATTCTCCGCACCCCAGAGTTATTCCTCTCTGAGAGGTATAGAACACCGGGCAGCCTGGTGGTTTATCCTAACCCACTATAATTAGCCCATGGTCATTGCTAATGCTGTCATTTGTCTCCCCTCACTCAGCACTGTTTGGTAAACATTTTCAGGGGCCGAGTTGCTCTCCCCAGATCTCCCTAGGTGGTGTTCACTTATTTATTCTCCGCACCCCAGAGTTATTCCTCTCTGAGAGGTATAGAAGTGGCAAAAAAAAAAAAAAAAAAAAGGGCAAGAACGTTGCAGAAAGAGGGAGGCAGCTGCAGCAAAAGCCACAAGCAGGCTGGAGAGGCAGGGGGGGAAGGCGGGCAGGGGGCCAG
>NW_009953386.1:946974-993068 GCF_000747805.2 Chaetura pelagica | reverse complement strand
GTGGCAGCTGCAGCAAAAGCCACAGGCAGGCTGGAGAGGCAGGAGGCAAGGCTGGCATGGGGCCAGGCCAGCTGCAAACCCGAGGGGTACAGAGGACATCTGTCCCTCTACGGCTCGTGTCCTCACCCCCTGCATGGATGCATCATGTTGGGAGAGGAGGGGGCCATGCGGAATACCCTTCTCCTCCAGGAAGGGGCTGGCTCCCAGCCATGGCACGTGGAGGGCTTGGGCAGCAGGCGCAAGCCTCAGACCCAAATCTGGCTGAGGGAAGGAAGGTCAAACTGGGGACTGGGAAGCAGCTGTTCGCAGCCCTCCTGGGAATGCGGGAGCAAAGCTGGGCTGCTGGAATTGGAGCTGGATTCTGCTGTTGGCAGTGCCCTCAGGGAGGGTTGCTGACCTGGCCGGTGAGGTGGAGACTCCACTGGGAAAGGCAGCAGCCCCACAGCTGGGCCTTTGGATTACGTGCAGCAGGGATGCTCAGCTTCACCCCCTGTGGTGCTGCCAGGCTCTGCTGCCGTGGGCTAGAGGGATCATCATCAAAAAAGTCCACCTCCTGGGGACTAGCAGATGGTGTGTGTCAAACTGAACCTGCCTCCAGGTGCATGGGCATAGCTGATACAGCAGGCTTACTGCTAGGGATGTGGGATTTCCTAAGTCCTCTCCCTTAACTGTGAGATCTGATCTTCCCGTGCAACACTGAACTGCAGTTAGGAGCCTCCTGTTCATGGATGAGAGTGGTTCCTTTGTGATTCTGGCATGAGGCAGTCACAGAAATGACTCCTGGGATTCTGCTGCTTTGGCCATAACCTCCTTTTCCTCCCTCCCTAATTCCTCCCTCTCACACTCTCTCTGTCTTAAATAATTATTTCATGATTTGAAGAAAGGAAATTCAAAGGATGTAGGAAGGTGAAAGACTATTCTTAGAGGTTAGGAGCAGGGCCAGCTCACTGGAATTACCCACAACTTCTGATCAGCCCTTTTCAGTATCTGTGTTTGGCATGTTTCAGCACCACTTTGAGCATCCTCCAGAACCATCCCATGCCAGTTCTGAACAGCTACAGCACACCTACTGACAGGCATGTTCTCACATTGCCCTGCCACCCATAGAGCCCATTGCCATAGTCAAGTGATAGATCTGAGAAATTTAGTTTTCCACATCCATCTGAAAATGGCCCAGGTTGTGGCCTCAGCATCTGACTATGCCCAGACTGCAGTGCATGTTCACCCTCAAACAAGCACTTTGCCTTTAACCCACAAGCACCAGAGGTATGCACATCTGTGGACCTATGTCTGGACACACATGAGGAAAGCACTTGGAAATGTGGATTTGGACGTGTGCATATACACGTGTGAGAGCTTGCACAAATCTATGAGTCAGGCCGTATAGAGCTGTTTACACCTGTTCTCCTCTAAAATATGCCAGTGTACACACAGACCCACAGGGAAGGCTAAGGCAGCTGTAGGCACCTCACTGGAAGCACTGATGGTGGCACCTGGGCTTCCCGCCACATGGTTTGTCAGCCTCACTGCACTCCCTTGCTCAGGGAAGGTCTCTGCTTGACCCTCTGCTGTGCACATGCATTCATAGAAACTTATGGTCTGACAGTAACACACACCAAAAAAAGATCAAACAAAAAAATCCAAACCCATCCCAACTCCTACCCGATACCAAATTTCCCTCCAAATTTCACGAAATATATCCTTACCCACTAAACCAGATTAACACCTAGCTGTTGGTAGCCAAATGGTGAAGGCAGCACAGGGCTGAGCACCATGATCCCTGGCCTTACTCACTCTTCCAGCCCAAACAAGGATTTATGCTAACACCTGTTTGCAAATTCCCAGACAGGGTTACAGAGCAGCAGGAGCTCAGCAGCACCAGGGCCTTCTCTCAACAGCCGCTCTTGCTGCTGGTGACTGGCAAGACCACAGACTTCCCAACCAGCTTCCTTTCATCTCTGTCCTCTGTCTTCATTTTATTTTCCAAAACCAGCATCTCCACACTTGCTGCCTCTCGTCTTGACGGAGATGAATCACAGAATCACAGAACCACCAAGGCTGGAAAAGACCTTTGAGATCATCAAGTCCAGCCTATGACCTAACAGCACCACATCAGCTAGATCACTTACCCTCAATGCTTAACCATAGACCTATAACAGTAGATCCTCAGCCTAGACCCTTAACCCTAGACCCTTAACCTTAGACCATTTAATCTAGATACTTATGCCTAGACCCTTAAACCTTGACCCTTAACGCTAGAGTCCTAACCCTGGACAGAATCATTCCAGAAGATCATCCAGTCCAATCATAACCTAAATCCCCCTATTGTAACATAATCTACCCAATCAGTGCTTAAATCATGCTGCTAAGCAATGTATCTATATTTCTCTTAAATACTTCCAGGGATGGTGAATCCACCATACAGAGCAGTAAGGTCTCCCCTCAGGGAGGATGAGGGAGGATGTTGTTCTAGTTTGGTTTGGTGGGTTTTTTGGTAGCAGGGGAAGGGCCCCAGGGTGGCTCTGGTAAGAAGCTGAGAAGCTCCCCCTGCCCCAAAACCCAGCTAAAAGAGTGATTAGAGGGACAACAGATGCGCCTCAGCGATTAACATAGGACAGAATGGCTATAACACCTGTGCAGAGCTAGGAGAGGGGGAGAAGAGCTGTGCAGCAGGAGGAGGGCGGTGCTGGTGGAGGAGAGCTTTGCTGGTGGCTGGTGGGGAAGAAGGGGAAGAAGGTGCCCCAGCAGAGGTTTCCCTGCAACCCATGACCAGATGGCAGCTGTCCCCCTGCACTCGTGGAGGAAGGTGGTGGAACATTCCCCGAAGACACCAGGAGAGGTGAACTTGGCCACTAGATTTGGATTTTGTGGCCAGAGGATTTGCTGCCAGTGGACTCTGGTTGTGCAGCTTTGGAAGACTCCGGGCCAGGGGAAGTGGCTGTTCCCAAAGCCCCCGTGACTCTGTGGGAAGCCCAGGCTGGAGCAGCTCTGGACCTCGTGGGAAGGACTCATGAAGGAGAGGTTCGTGGAGGACTCTCTTCCATGGGAGGGACCCCGTGGGGAAGCAGGGAAGGACTGTGAGGAATTCTTCTGCCTGAGGAGGAAGGAGCAGCAGGACCCACCAGCCTGTGAACTGACTCTAAACCCCATCCCCTGTCCCCCTGTGCCGCTGGGGGGAAGGAGGGAGAGAAACCAGGACTACCAAAAGTTGGGGTGGTAACAGCACCAAGACAGGCTTCATGTGTTGTAGAGTGCACAAATCATGGGCAAGCAGGTCTGAATATTTAGGTTTAGACAAATCTGGATTCCTACTCTTGAGCACCCAAGTGACAAATGTCTTGCGCCTGTCTACTCTATCAGGCTGGCTGCAATGGCTAAGTCTTCTTTTGCTTATGACTGTGATACCTCATGGAGCTGGAAATGCCAAAAGCACTGTCCTTTCCTCAGGGTGAAATCTTACGGACATCTCATGGGAGAGCTACATCTCTCTTCGGTTGTCTCCAAGTACCAAGGGGATCCATAACAAGTTAGAACTACTGCAGTTCTCTTTAATTTCCCCAAAGATATTTGCAAGTATGGCTGCCAAGGAGATGTATACCCTTTTGATGTTTGCTTTTGACTTGTGACAGGCTCTAAAAGCATGAAGCTCCCATCAGCCTTCCCAAGCCCATTATTCGTTTGACTGGGTTTTGCACCAGCAGATGAAGAACACCAAGCACAAGCATCTGCGCTTTTGCCAGAGCTCAAGGCTCCAGTAATAGGAATCATGACTTTTGGCAGACTTATACTGGAATGGGTGAAGGAGGAGAAAGTGAGAGACATTCCTTTTCTGCTGTGCTTCTCAGCCTCAGCTCCCCCCAGTTCATCAAAGGTCAATAAATATAGGTGACTGTGCTTGACAGTACTCAGACTTAATAAGATTAAATGTGTTAAGAATCCAGAAGGCCCAAGGAAATGCAATAGTCTCCCCACTTTTCATATTATCCACAGAGCAGCAAACACATTTCTATTTCCAAAAAAAATCCTAAAGAAAATTAAAACTGATCCAACTCCAACCACTGGATTTTCCCCATGCAACTTAATTAAATGAGAACATCAAAATTCATGTACTGTCTTTTTCTGGTCAGTACATTCTTCTTATTCGTATTCAAACAGCAGTCCAGCAATTCTAAACTTTGTATTTACATCCTTCCAACTTGCCCACCCTCTTTAAAGTTCACGTATCTCCTACCAGTGAGTCATTCATCCACCCTTTTCAAAGTATTAATAGAAGCTCTCTAAAGCTTTGTGTTTTCAGCACAACTGCATTCCAGTATCATCTGAGAACCACTGAGACACCCTCCGGTTGAAGGAGGACCCAGGACCGGGGAACAGGTTTGGCTAGAAAAAAAAGTTTTCCTCATGTGATGGGCACCCTACCAATCACACAGCACTTTCCTCAAGCGACGTGGGCTCTTTAAAACTCAGTGGAGGTGGGAGAAAAGGGCTTTTTCAGCTCTGCAGGTGGGTCGGGATTTCTGTTGAGAAGCATCACAAGAAGGGAAGGGTGAGTGTCTTGCTTTGGCCATCATCTTCCTCTTAATGAAGCATGTGAAGGATAAGTGTCTGTTAGAAGAAAAGGAGGCTTTTATGTTTAACCATTTTTATTTTAGTCCCTGGGCGGTGTTTAATATGTGGGAGTCTGGTACTTGGATAAGGTCAATGGCAGAAGATTATTAAGTATTTCATTGTTCTTACCTCAGGCTGTGTCTTCTCTATGGGTGTTTTAATTTGTTTCATATTTTTATCTCCTAAAGAGTGGGGAGGAGGAAGTAGGAAAATTAAATCTGTTGCAAATATGTTTGAGTGAGAAAAAATAACAACAAAAAACCAAAACGCTGTTGCAGAGAAAGATGAAGTCTGTAATTCCCCTTCACTTGTGAAAAGCGGAAAGGCAAAGGTGAGTGTCTTGCTTTGGCCATCATCTTCCTCTTAATGAAGCATGTGAAGGATAAGTGTCTGTTAGAAGAAAAGGAGGCTTTTATGTTTAACCATTTTTATTTTAGTCCCTGGGCGGTGTTTAATATGTGGGAGTCTGGTACTTGGATGAGGTCAATGGCAGAAGATTATTAAGTATTTCATTGTTCTTACCTCAGGCTGTGTCTTCTCTATGGGTGTTTTAATTTGTTTCATATTTTTATCTCCTAAAGAGTGGGGAGGAGGAAGTAGGAAAATTAAATCTGTTGCAAATATGTTTGAGTGAGAAAAAATAACAACAAAAAACCAAAACGCTGTTGCAGAGAAAGATGAAGTCTGTAATTCCCCTTCACTTTGAAAAGCGGAAAGGCAAAAAAAAAAAAAAAATCCTATTGTTTTGGCTGTGCTGAACTAATGAGGGAGAGAGGAAAAACCTACCTCCCAGCTCTATTTCCAAGGTAATTGCGCCTGCTGATGAGTTACCAGCCACTCCACTGTTCACACAGGCTTAATTTCATAGCAATGTCTCACCAGAAAAATCAATTAGTCTCTGTCCCACACTTGATTCTTTGGGTTTTATTTTTTCTCCTTTGGTAGCACAAAATAACAGGCTGGGTTTTCCTTTTCTGAGTGTGGCTGATTCCTGGGGCACAAACTGTTCTCTGTCAGAGGTGGATGCATTTCAGGACAAGTGAAGCAATGGGGGAAGTCTGGCAGGGCAGAAGGAGCATGTGGTTTTGTGTGCACTGGAGGTGTTTGCTTTGAAATATGTAAACAAATGATAAATTGTAAAGCCTTCAGCTTCTTACATCAGAGTCCAAACAGTTTATCAATAATGTATTTAACTGAATCCTCTTAAAAACTACAACTCTGAAGATGTCCCAAGCACTTGGAAACTACCTGCTTTTTAAGCCCTTCAAGGGCCAAATTTTTCACTAAACCAATTGAAAATAAAAATAATAGTAGCTTTACTGCTCTCTGGCCCCTCAAGCCTGGATGCATCAGAGCCCACAGCAGGTCAGGGTGTGGGCAGGTCTGTGCTCACGGAGGCTTCCCACAGCATCAGCATCCGCTCTGGCACCTCCGGCAGTGGTTCCAGCCCAGTGGCTTCCCCCCTAGCAGTGCCCCAACCCAGGCATCTTGCTCCAGCCTGTGGAGACATGCTCTCCAGCTGGGGCTGGTGAAGCTGAGGGGCAGAAGGTGTGGTGCCAGGGCTCCTGCACCTGAGGCGTTTCCCAGGAAGGACCATGTTTCTGCCGTTGAGCGGCCGAGTTTGTTCAGTTGCGCTCGAGTGGAGCAGAATCCTCCAGCCAAAGCACGTGGAGCCCGTGAGCAATAAAATAAACACGTCCTTTGTCTCTTCCTCCTTGCGCAGGGGGATGAGAGTGCAACGCCCTGCACGGGGACACTGAAGCAAAGCAGGGTAGGGAGGGGGGGAGGTAAAGCCCCTCTAAGCCCAGCCACTGCTCCGAGAGACCTCCAAGAGCAAGGTGTAGAGACAAATGATGCTCACAGAGGTGCGTTTGAACATCCCTTGGTCACAAGTGCCGTGACTCCACCAGGAAAACTGGCACAAAAGGCAAGGCAATCAAAATGTGACCTGCACCTGCATGGGGCAATGCCAAACCAATTCTTACTCATTGGATTGTCTGGCTAGAGATGGTGAAGGACTAGGCTAAACAGAGAGCATTCATCTGTAAGGATACTGAAATCCTGTTCCAATCTATAGAAAGAGAGTGTGAAGGCTTCAAAGGATCAACTACCCAGTGTGTGTGAGGGATGCACAACAGAGACTGAATCCTGCTTGAATCCAGGAATTGCTGTGAGCACAGCTTCCTTTGAAAGCCTGCTTGGGCTTGGCACTAAAATACAAGGGCAGAAACCAGCCTCTGCAGAAAGGAGCTCTTTTCAGCTTCCACAGTTGTGCTGCAGGTCTCAGATTCACTGAGAGTAGTGGGATGGAGGAGAGGTCAAGAAAACTCCTAGGACATGGAGATAACAGGTCCATCTGCAACTTGTGGAGGAGTAGGACGAGGCAGGACTACCAGTGTTTCTGGACCCTCATGAGCATCAGCAGCATTGTGGGAGTTTGAGGTGAGAGGGGAGGGGAGAAGTTGGGCTGTGACCATGGCATAAGGAAGAGGAAGAAGGATGCGATGTGGGAGGGATTTAGGCTGTTGTGGAACAACGGAGGCAACAGGCACATTTCCAAAACTGCTTGGAGCAGAGAGAAAAGCCTGTGGTACTGATAATTGAATATCTGAGACCTAGACAGGTCAAGACTAAATTGTAAAGTATCCAAGAAGTACTGAAAAACACCAGGTTCGTGCAAGCTGAATACTGAAATCCCAGGACTTGGCCACCTTCTGGTGTGGAGATTTTGGATAACAGTTGCAGCTGAAGTTCAGTTTCCTCAAGGTTTTCCCTGAAGCCCCAGGATTTGGGTCATACAGCTAATCATAACTATACCATGAAGAAGGGCTCCTCTACATCCACATTATTTGTGTCTGTAAGCAGGGGCTGCTGGCACTTGTCTCTCTGGGCCCTGGGAGGAGGGCTGCCTACCCGTGTCACACCCAAGCGTGGCCATGAGTCATACCTGTACACAGCTTGTCTCCAGCAGGCTGGCCAAGGTCTGCCTCATGCCTCTGTAGTCATGCACCTGCACCAAGTGCTGTGCAAGTTGCTCTGGCTCAGTGCAGCTCACTTCTGAGGCCTGGGGAGCAGGCAGCAGGAGGAAAGCCCCAGTGCTCCCCAGCTTCTCTTCTGGGCTATGTTGGAGGGTCAGCTCTACAGCTGCCTAGGTGTTGTCAAAGCCTTGGAGCACCTCCTCAGTCTTTCATCCATGATGCTAATCCTAGACCGTCTATGACAGAGAAGGGACCAGACAAGGGGATGCCACATGTGGCAGAGGGGAACAAAGTGGAGTCCCAGAAACAGACTCCCTCAGTGACAATCACTTGGAGGGAGAGGGAGAATTCATATCCATATATCAACATCATGACACTTGTTCATTCATAGGTCTACAGTAAAGGCTCTTCCTTCCCTTTTCCTCTTCCCAGTTCTTCCCCCCATTCTGCAGTCCTATTGGACTGGAGAGCCTTAAGTGGCCTAGAAGTTTGCCACTGGACTCCAGCTCATATCAGTGTGGTGATGACTGTGTCCAGCTTTTCTCCCAGCTACAGTAGCCTAGGAGATGGGCCTGCCCCAGGAGAAGAGGCTTGCTTTCTCAGGCTGACATGCCCACAGTAGTACCTGCCCAAAGAGAGGCAAAATCAAGCTAGGTCCTGTTTGTTAGAGGGGAAGAGAAAACCACTTGATGGGGAAGCAAGCATGTGGGCTGTATGGATAGCCCACTTATAAGGGAGGAGTGCTGCCATTATACTGCAAGGAGGTCTGTAGGAGAGAAAGGAAAGGAAAAAGAGTTTCCTGCAGTGTTAGGGAAAGGATTGTGACTTTGTTAACCATAATTGATGTGATCTGCCATGCTAGCCACATGGCACACTCAACCCAGCTATCTACACGGCAGCTGGAGCAGACCTGCTTTTCCATGTTAAGAGTCAGAGTTCATGTGCCTGCATATGAGCAGGTGAGCTTTCCTTGTTTTCTGGACTGCTCTCTGACTTGTGGTGTCTCTTAGCAATCATCAAAGGCTTTCTGAAAAGCTCTGGAGTTTGCAGCACAAAGATCTATGATCAAGTCTCTAATGCCTTTCTGATGAGTAGAGGACCAGTGTCCATCTCAAGTTTGGCAGACTCTGCAGTGTTGGATTGCAGACCACATGTAGCCAACCATTGCCCAGACCCAGATCTGATCTGCAAGGCAGGATATTGTGGCCCCTGGGCATGCTGGTTGGTCAACAAGTTTGGTAGGGGCAGAGCTTTAGGGGCAGAGCCTGCCATTTCCAAGTACAGAGCCCTATAGCTTCGGGTGTCTTGTTCTGGCCTCCAGCACCCTGGCTGGGGATAAAAACAGGTTCTTACCTTAGAAATAATGATCAACCCCACTCACCCTATCTTGCAAAATACTTATGTGCTCTGCTGCTGATATAATCGTGAGAGTACTGGAGATCTCTTCATACCTGACCCTCAAACCACTGCAGAAAGGGTGGTAGGAAATTCTGATTTTCCCTCTGTCACTATTGGAAGTCCTGCCTAACCTAAAAGGGCTGCCACTGAGGGTGGCACTATTAGAGATGTCCCACAATGCTCTGTTCCTCATGAAAGTCCCTTTCCTTGACATTGAGTTAGCTCTGTTTTGATTTTCCAACAGCTTCTTCGAAGGATCCCAGAGTCAATAACGCCAACAAGAGAAGGCACCAGTGCAGGTACTCTAGTAGAAGAGGGGTGTTCAAGCTGCTTTTCCTGTTTTCTGCTCAAGTCGGGCCCACTTCAGCCTTTCTTTCACAGCTTGTATGTTCTTAACCACCCACCAACACACAGCTCGGCATTGGTTGCTTTTTCCACCTTCTCTCCACGCCTACACGTGCTCTGTCCTTTTGAAAGAAGCACTTCCTTGGCACTGGCATCTGGGCTTTTTTCTCCAAGAGGTCTCACATCTCTGGCTGGTGGCTTTATGCTGCTCTCTCTGGAAGGGGATGAATTCGATGCGGGGTGCCGGGCCCCAGCCTGCAGGATACAGCACTCTCTGGAATCTGGTGGGAATGCTACTTGGCCTGGATCCCATGAGCCAGCTGCAGGCTGAGCAGTCCCCTCCCTTCCTTGCACCTGACCAGGAAGGGGAGGCCCAGATCCAGATCCTGGCATGGGGGTGAGGTGGGGCTACCCTTGGCAAGGTGCTGCCAAGCTGTGAGCTATACATGTGTGTGGGATGCAGATAAAGAACCACAGCTACCAGTTCAGTCCCATGGCCATGCTGTCCAAGAGGAAAGGTTCAGTGGGGTGGCTAGCGTACGCTGAGATAAAGCTGGCTCCCTTGAAAGCAAAGCAAGTTGGGGGCACTGAACTAGTCCCCTGTCCATGCAAGTGTAGCTGGTGTTTCTAGCCAGGTGGAAATGCAACACCATTAACTGAGGTTTGCATGCATACTGTTGTGATGATGAAAGCCCTACCCAACAGGAAGTTGAAGGCACTGGCTGCACCCAGAGTGGTCCCAGTCTTCTGTAGCTCAAGTATCAAGGACAGTTTGAGTTACTAGGCTCACACCTGGTGAAGTTTCTCCTCTGAAACTTCTGTGAATCACGCAATGGGAGGTGTCCAGACAGGCTGGCAGGTTCTGTCTATTCTTCTCCTCAGGTATAATTTATATTTCTCATGGAAGCCTATTGTACTGGTCTAACTGAAAACTGTTTTTATTTTTTTCCCAGGTTGCATGAAGAATTAAAGATGGCAAAAAACAGTGATGGGATACACATCTTGCAGGGTCTATTAGTTTTTGGGAATGTCATCATTGGGGTAAGTGTAGTGGGATGAGTATGGGTGGAGGCTTCCTTCCAACATGATGCTTCTTGAAATAGCAGGTCCCAACCATGAAATCCCACTTCATGTGTGAAGTTCACACATAAATAGACCAGTAAAGCATAAAAGGAGGGGTAGAGAAGAACTGTGCTGTTGGGTGGGGAAGGGACAGCAAGGTACAGCAGGGGCTGATCCACAAGACCAACCTGAATTCAAGGGGAAGAGCCTTTGCTGCTGACCAACTTCATTCCAGCCAGCTCCCTCCATATGGTGATGGGAAAGGTTCTGTAATTATTTCTTAACCTCCTCACGTCTCAGGCCTGACTCCTCAGATCTGGGCTGGGTGAGTTTTGCCTGCAATTATTCTGTGAAGGCACAAGAGATCGTAGAGTTAGGGGGAGGAGAAGTTCAGTAGTCCCTGTTTGGCAGGAAGTTAACTCAAAGGAAAACAGTCTCTGTCATTTTCTGTCTCTGTTGTTTCTTTGGGGAAGCATGATACAATGGATTTCCCAAACTTGTGCTTCTCAGATGTGTGGCATTGCCCTGACAGCAGAGTGCATCTTCTTTGTGTCTGATCCCAATGGTCTCTATCCTCTGCTGGAAGCCACAAAAAACAACGACATCTATGCTGCTGCTTGGATCGGCATCTTTGTTGGCTTTGCACTCCTTGCCCTGTCTATCCTTGGTATCATTGGAGTCATAAAGTGCAACAGGACCTTGCTGATGGTGGTAAGTGTAGCAAGGTTTGCCCACACATTGCTGCCAAACTGAAAAAAATGCTTCTTGAGTTGCCCTGCTCACCTTGGTAATCAACCACTGAGCCAAGACCATTTTATCAGGGACAAAGAGCCAAAGGTTATTCTTGACCATGGCTGTGATGGCCCACAAGGTGACTCTTGTGAGGGAGGACACATGCAAACCAGGCTGAGGGAATTAATGATGATAGCCACAATGGAGGTTTAAGCTGAGTGGCTTGACCCTGACCTTGCCCTGAAGCAATGCAGAAGCACTTGTGCAATCAGATGTAGCTGGGATGTGGTTTAGACCCTTGTTTTTCCCCACCCCTTACTGCCTTTCAGCTGTCATATACCATTCAGTTTAGGAGCTGATAAGTAATGACTTCTGTACAAGGGATTAGTATGTGTTAGTGTACCAAATACGGGTGCAATTGAGAACATGAGACATCAGCAGGCAGGCAGAAATTACAGGGGTGGGGACCAAGAGCTTTGGATAAGCCAAGGACAATGTGAACAAATCTGTGCATTTTCTTACTTAGTCCTTCAATCAGGCAGTGGTGAAACTTAATTGGTGTTTGCATTAACAAAGGGTAGAGGCAAAAACTCTGTAATTGTCTCTTTCCTGGATTCATGTGAGATGGCAGAGTGTCTGTTTTAAGCAACAGAAACTTAGAGATCTGCACTCTTGTGCCAAGGAATTTTCCAGCAAACTTCTGACAGCAGAGAATTCCCCTAACTGAATTTTGGTGTCCTGGCTGAAAACTAATGCTGTGGTATATGAAAGAGAGGGTACAAGGGGCAGAAGCTGGGTAAGAAGGAAACAAATACCTCGAATCTGAGAACATTATAAAACATGGGAGGAGAAATAGAAACAAAAGAACTACAAAGGGAATACGGGAAAGATCAAAGGGATTGTGCTGAGAAGGGGAGAGAAACAGTGAAATTAACTAAGAGAGGTGATCCTCAGGATCTGTTTTCGTGAAGGGTCTTTGCTCACAGAGTAGGAAAGCTGAGGATGTCTGATGATGCAAAATCAGGAGGATCTGAATGGCATCCTAAGCCACCCTTTCTGTTTCTGCAAAGTACAAGGTCTCGGCTAGAAGTGAACACTTCTTGGAGAAAAGCTCATAGCTGTTAAGTGGAAGCAGAAGGAGGAGACACGGCACAAACATAAGATGCCAATGAGATGTAACAAAGAAAAGGGCAAATGTTACTCTAGGACATACCAGGCAAAGTATTTTCTGTAGAAGCAGGGTGGCATTAATGCCATGAAGTTCTGATTATTTTTTTTCTGTGAAGTGGAGAACAATTCCAGTCAAGAAAGCAGATTGCAAACTGAAACAAGCACCGGGAAGGACTACATGAATGTTCAGGGCCATGGAGAGGACTGAGGAATCTAGGACAGCCTGGCCTCCTTTCCCTTGAGCAGGGTTGCAGGCTAAATCTTGAAAAAAACTGCTTTGCTGTTTTCTCCAAGAGCTAACTGTGCTGTCCATCTCCCACAGTATATTATTCTCATGCTGATCACATATGCTTTTGAAATGGCTTCTTGCATCACGGCAGCCACTCACCGAGACTTCGTGAGTATTTCTTTCCTCCAGTATTCTTGCACCTGTGTTGGGAAACGTTGCAGTTCTAGGGCACCCGGCTATCCTCTTCAGTGTAGAAAATGGCCTGTGTGGTGGTACAGTGCAAACTCAAAGACTGCTGCTGAGTTAGAACAAGACCCGACAAGGAAAGTCTCCAATGTCATTATTCTAATCAAGGAAATAACTTTGGTATTTTTAACATAATAGTTATTTTAACATCGAAGAATGTTTACAACCTTGTAGCTAAGGAAATAGTAGTGTGGGGTAGCTGAATCATCAATACAGAGTTCAGTCTTTCATCTACAGACTGATTAATCCACCATACATGCAGAAGACAAATCTTCAGCTTTGCCCAGGCAGTGTTGCTAGTGAGGGAAAGATTACGTGGGTTATTTGAGATGGTGGTGGTGGGGAATGACTTGTGGTGCATTAGTTCTAAGCAACACATCAAATGTAACCCATCTCTTCTGCACATCTCCTGTGATCTTACATTTGGTAGAGCCTGCTTAAGAGTCGTGCTCAAGTTCTTCATCCTTGTTGCTCGTGTTTCTCAACTCCTGCTCTTTAATCTCCTGTGTGAAAAACTGTGGGAGATGTAGCATTCCTGTTCTCTAGCAGGACAGTGAAACCAGCAAACAAACCCACCCTAAATAACCCTATATTTGCTCTACATGGCCAGTTATTTACATAGTTTCTGCATTCTTCTCTGTTGTGTTGTTGGTTTTTTTTCCTGTAGCTCACTCCGAATCTCTTCCTGAAGCAAATGCTGCAGAGGTATCAGAGTCCTGAGGCAAACAGTGACAATGACAAACGGATAACCGAAGGGGTCACAAACACATGGAATAAACTCATGCTTCAGGTAATAATAACACTGCAAACTCTCACTAATTACTAAATGCTCTGCAGCCCTGGAATTTCAAGTCCTCCTTGGGGCCACTCAGCAATAAAGAGGACGGCATCTGCCTTGACCCTGAGAGAAAGGTCTGCCACCCTCGCCGCTTCGCCCGTTTATCAGAGGGGAGGCTGTCAGAGGCAGGCACTTCAAGAATCTCTCCCATAAATCTGTGGTTAATGCCTAACCAGCCACGTGCAGCACCCAGCCGTGTGCAGGGCTGTGACCTGGGCCCATAAGGACCATCCCCTCCTCTTGCCTCACAGAACCAGTGCTGTGGGGTGCAGGGCCCCTCTGACTGGCAGAACTACACGTCCACCTTCCGCATGACGCACAGCGATGCTGACTTCCCTTGGCCACACGAGTGCTGTGTCATGGATTCACAAAGGTCTCCTGTCAACCTCAATGCCTGCAAGCTTGGAGTCCCTGGCTACTATTATGACAAAGTAAGTTAATATCCTCTCAGTTTTTCCCAGTGTTGCTCAAAAAGCACCTCACTGGAAGGGAAGGAAACAGGGAATAGTCTTCTTCCTCCACTGTCAGCTGCAGTAAGCTTTGGGGAAGAGAAGCAATGCCTGCAGAGTCCTGGCCATTTGGCTGAACATGGGATAGGTTGTAATAAAAACTTTCCAGATGGAGAGAGAACTATTAAAAAAACTTTCCTAATGCCACCAGTAGCAGTGACAGCTCCAACATGTAGATAGGCAGTAGTAAAATCAAGCTTAGCCCAAAGATGTGTGCATACAATATGAGTTAGAGTATCAGCAATTTTCCTTGTCAGTGTAGAACTTTTCAGTAGACCATCTTGTCCTATTCAAACATGTTGCTGGGTCATGAGCATCAACTTCTGCACCAGCAAGCATTTCTAGAAACTGTTCAAGCTTCCAAATTTGCCTGCGACCTCTTGACTCTGGGGGACAACTCTACATTGGCTGTGTTTGGTTATATGTGTATACTTGGCAGGATGATGGCAAAGTTGTCCTCAAAGTGTATTTGGAGCTAGAAACAGGTAGGGTATCTGCAAGTAATCAACAATCAGCATAGCTCAGGCTTGTCTTCTTGAGATGCTGTGAGTTACCCAAGTTGCAATAGGAGAAGAGCGTGCCTCTCTCAGACATGGATAAGCTTGTTGTCTTGCAGCACAAGCTCAAAGATGGTGTTGATTCATGCATGGTTGTCTTACAGGGTTGTTATGATGCTATTTCTGGGCCAATGATCACACATGCCTGGGGTGTTGCCTGGTTTGGTTTTGCCATCCTCTGCTGGACTGTAAGTACTTACTTAATCATAGAATCATAGAATGGTTCATATTTGCCTTTATTTCCTCTTCTCTTTCTTGATATTCCACACCCAGTTGGGTGGAGGTGGATAAACGAACACATTTAAAATGTCTGTAAATTATAGTTATCCATTAAATACCAATCTGCCTGTAACAGGTTCCACTAACAGGGCTGCACGTGCAAGATTCCCTCCATTCTGGCTTCCACAGGCATGGAGCTAGATGGCTTTCCAGCCTTCTGTGGCCTGCTGCCATCTCAGCAGTACAACACAGCCAATGCAGCTTGCAGAGACTTGTTTGTGAAGGGGTTTGGATCACCTAAGCAATAACCACAACAGAGAATTCCATTTCTAGTTTGAAGACTTTGTATGAATGTGTTAAGTGCTCTGGGTACAGAAGCCTCGTGACAGATAATCCCTAGTGAGCAGAGTGATCCAGTCAAATAGCGAGGGCTGCACATGTTTTCATGCTTCACTGTGAAGCTTCTGTGTAGATAAAAAGCTTCCTCTGCCTGAAAGTACTTTGCTTATGAAGAATCTCTGTTGCTCTCTCCTACCAGTAGGACTAAATGGGGCTGGGGGAGAGGTGGGGAGAAGAAAATGGAGAGCAGAGAAACTTAATAGTCTTGTTGTTTCAGTTCTGCGTCCTCCTTGGTACCATGTTCTTCTGGAGCAGAATTGAATACTGAAGGCCCAGTGTCCTCAGCGCTGTCCTGAAGCACCATGTGAAGCTGCATTCATTCCTCTCCCTTGCTCCATCCTCCTTGAGCCATGGAGGATTTGAAGTTTTCCCACTACCTCTCCCATATATACTTTTGCTCCTCCAAAAACTTGACACACTGAGCTGATGACTCCAGGAAATAATCTTGTCCCTTCTTTGCCCCTTTTTCTTCAGCCTTAATGCCTCCTGGCTGAGACACAATCCTTCTTCGGCTGTACAAGAAATCCTTGGAGCATAATATTAGTGTTCTGATTTGTTCTGTGGTGACATCAGCAAGGAAAATGCCCATATATGCTCGCTTCAGAAAAACGTCTATCTAAAACCAGGCTGAATGTAAACCATAATGCTAAAGGCTCCAGCAGGGGCTATGTGAGCAAAACTGTAACCTCCTGTGACCAATAAAGATGAATACTGCAAGAGAGAAGACTGCAGACCTCTCTAATATATTTTATTGTTCAACTTCTGTTCCTGGTCTCTGTCACCTCTTGCCTCAGAATAATGCATATTCTCTAAGAGTTTAAGTGTGTCAGCAGCAAAGACATGTCACAGATAAAAAGTCTGTTGCTAGTCAAGCCCAACAAAAGGCTAGCTCACTCTTCAGCAATGTGCTGCCTATATCCAAGTCTACCTCCTCTCACTGATGAACCTACTGCCTGGCTTCTGCCTTCAGAAGGGTCAGCCCAGAAAAAACTCCTTTTGCTAACAACTGACTCCTTGAGAAGTCATCCATGTACTTCTCACAAGATTTTACACTTCTACAGGCTAAACTTCTTGCAGAATATGAGGTCCTGTGCAGCAGTTGGCTTTGTGGAAGTGGTTGTCCCATGCCCCTAGGTTAGTATCCTTCTTGCTTCAGCTCTCTGCATGTATATAGTAACGTTCCCCGAGTACTCTGCTTCAACATCACCAGATCATGTAGGACAAACAGCAAATAAGGGCAACAAATAACTTTTGTGAAAAATGCAAGCAAACAGCTAACTCAACCAAATCTAGTCCTTGTATCAGCAGTTGCAGCTCTCACCCAATTCGATACAGGCTGTTTATTTTGGCCCAGACTAATCCGGTGTCTTTCCTAGCAAACACTTCAGCAGTTACATGTGTCATGAGAAACATGCTCCTGTACAGAGCGTTTTAAGTTGAAGCCTCTTCCAAAGGTATACTGGCTCAGGTCCTGACACTTGCCAGCTGCCTTAATTCTTTGGATTTGTGTATTCACAAAAATACTAATTAAAAATAAATAGAAGTGAATTTCTTTGTGTGTTCAAGATGGTGTTTTTGGGAACGGGATATTATGAAGGTCTGTATCTGGGATATCGGGGGCAGTGCAAAAGCAGGCTTTCAAGTCCTGTAGCCCCATCCTGAAGATGTGAGTGCAAAGCACTGTGAGGTACAGTGATACAGATTCTGCAGCTGAACAATCCCTTGCTAAGGTAAATGGGGGAAGAAGAGGTGGCTATGAGGGTGAACAGCTTAAAGGAGACATAGGTCCCTGCAACACAGAGGGGTTTTGCTGTGTAAGTGTGCTTTCAAAAAGGAAAATCCCCATGGATCAGCCACTCTACTGGTTCAGTGGTGTGGTGACTGTCTTGGAGAGCCTGAACTCTTAGCAATTTCTGTAAGGAAATTAGTCTTCAGCACTTCTTTGTGAGACATAGATATAGACCACAGGGACTGTGTATGGAAGTGGTCTGGTTTTGTGTTTTGTTTTTTTTTCCTGTGTGTGTATGTTGCTGAAAGCTATAATAATACCTAGATCTAAAGAAATATAAAGAGAATCAGTGTCTGCCTAAATTAGGCAACAATAGCAAAGACTGGGTTCTCTGCTACTTGCTGTGAACTGCAAATGCCTGCCAACTGCAGCAGCAGCTGGAGAGAGATGGGGGTGGAAGGACAGTGCAGGCATGCAGCCTCTGCCCTTGCTTGGCCAAGCCCCTCCAATAACTCCTGAGTCACAGCAGCCCTCATGGAGAGCTGCACACCTGTGTAAAGGTCTCTTGCTCAAGTTGTAACTGAAACTCAGGTAACTCTGCAAATAGGTGAAATAACTGACTATGGGACTTTCTAGAGAGCAGCGATGCCGTCTGCATAAAGATGTGGCTGCAGATATGGCCAGTAGAAAACTTTAGGACCACAGAAACAGGTAATTTCAAATAATATTTTCCTTCTGTGTTGTTTTGCTTCAGACCCAAAGGTCTTTCCCTTCCTGCTGCATCTAAAAGTGGTAGGCACTGCGCCCCATATAGAGAATGCTGTAGGACTTTGTAGGAGATGAGGAACTGAGACTGCTTTGAATAGACTATCGCAGTACTAACTGCTTTGACCAGTTGCAAAAGACACTATTGACCTGTTGCATAAATGGCAACTTAGGCCACTTAAGTTTAGGTTCTTCAAATTTCCTTTCTGCATCTTGAGCTTTTCCATCACGTGCCACATGATTTATATTTCATAAAAATAAAAGCTGATATGAACAAGTGATCTGAGCCGTGACCGATATATGCAAAAGTGCCAAGCACACAACAGTGAAACCAGAAAAACCCAGCTTTATCTGCCTGAATTAAGGAGGAAGAAGAAGACTGGACTGATGGCAGAAGGATGTTGAACAGGCTTGTGAAAAATCCTGCACAACTTTTACTGTTTTTTCAGCTTCCGAAGGGTGATTCCAATCTCTGCAAGTTCCCTACCTGGGATGCCACGGGAGGGTGAGGAAAGGATGGAGTCCATGACAGGAATGGTGGTGAACAGGTTCACGTGTTGGCTGAGGCTTGTAAAGAAATCCTGTTCATTCTCAGCTGTTTGGATTGCTGCCTGAAGGTATGGATGTATGTGGTCTTTGGAGCAGGCAATATGCACAGATGCATAAAAGCTGCTGGACTAAGACAGGATGAAGCTCTCTGCATGTATTCTCTGTAGGTATGAAGATGCACAGTTCTCTCCTGGGGGAAAAAAAATAATAATAATTTTAAAAGCATGTTTCAGTTCTCTGCCAGATCTACCAACTGTATTTTTAGCTTATTAACTTCTAGTAATAGCCTCACCTCTGAGAAATATCAGACTCTCACTGAGAAACATCCTCTGTTTCTAATTGTCAGAGCAGTGCGGCCTCCAAGCCAACAGGAATCCTGAACCCTCAGCTGCTCCCTTCCCCTACACACACAAATACATGCTGATGTCTTTCTTCAATGTTTGTGGCTGGCAGCATTGAAGGTCTCTGCTCCTTCAGGTGATGGGGCAATGTGGGCTGCCTTCATGTACTCTGTGCTTTGCCCCCATTTTTCAACAGGGTTTCCTACCCCTTCCTCCTTTCCCCTCACTACTTCTTCTCCTGCATAAGGTCTCTCTGCACAGACTCTCTCAAGCCCTATTTCTCATTTTGACACACATTCTCTATATGACACACAATGCCCACTATGTGCCACGCTCACATCTGGCTACCCACCTCCCTGCAAAATCCAGCACCAGGCGGTTGGTGGCATTTACTGTCCCGACTCAGATGATGTCTTTCTCATCCTGCTCACTGCCCTGCCAGCTCAGGTTTTCACATTCCTTAAAACAGGGACTTGTGCCAAGTGAATGTTTATTGGAACCAAGCGTGACCTAAAACTAGCTCATAAATGAAGCCTCCTTCTCCCACTCCCTGGCAGCCCTGCCCTCTTTGGCAACTGGGGAAAGCCTCTGCAACGTGTGGTATGCTGGGAACCTCCTGCAAGGACTCTCCCTGTAATCTCAGGCATCTATCTTCGGGAGATCCGGCTGCTTGAGGAGTTGAGGATGACTGCTGACAGTTTATCCTCATCAGCAAAAAAAGGGTGAGGGTGTTTCTGACTGTGTTAGCTTGCATGCAAGGTGAAATCCAGCACAGACAAGGTCATCTCTAGTTCTTGCACATTCGCTATTTGAGATAAACTGCAAGAGAGCTAAATGATGAGCAGTGAGCTGCCCTGGCTACCCAGGGCTGTTACTGACTGAGGGTGAATGCAGGACTGAAAATTTTCCTTCTCTATCAATCACAAAGCAACGCTCATCTTAAGCAGGGTACTGTGGCTGGCACAGAGGCTGGAGAGGATAAAGCCAAGCCACTTCAAATAATCCCTGCAAATAACTAGATTAATATTCCCATATCTCCTCTGTCTCCACTGTCTGACCCTTGATGTTTAAAGTAAATTTTCTGACAATATATATTTTTAAAAAGATTAGTAAAGCTGTTTGTGAGCACATGATTTTCTGATCTAAACTTCCATCTGACTCTTATGAAGGAAGAGGGAAAGAAGTTATCTGATATTTTTCAGACAGGTTCAACTGTGTCTTATGGCTGTGTTTGGGTTTTGTTTTGTTTTTGAATTTTTGGGCTCTACTTACGTGGAGACTTCCCCTATTTAATAACCATCATGTGCTATTCTTCTTTCTCCAGCTTTGGCTGTTCCCATATTTCTATTCCTCATGGCTCATTCTTAACCAGCTACTAAGATTTCTTTGAAACTATTTCTTCTCACTGAATTAAAATATTTCCTGGGGATTTAAATGGTAGAGGTATATGGGCTCCCTGCAGCAGATGTGCTACGGAAGAAAACAGGACCAATTTAAGATGGATCTGGACCGAACGTGCACAACAAAACTTCTGTGAATTTTCTAGGTTTGCAAAATGTAGTTCATTTTGCACTTCAGTTTGCAAATAAGACATGAGAAAATAGCTACCCTTTCTTTATTATTGAGTGAACCAAACATTCTTGTTTTAATGTTCATGCTGTATCTAACTTTTGGGGGCATCAGAACTTGGCCAAGCCTGAGCTTTGCAGCTCCCATTCATTTCTAATCCTTAACTCTGAAACTGTTCATCTTTTCACTTTGTGGTGTGACACGTTCTTTGAAAAGTTTATACTGCTCAGATGGAAGATTAATTCAGAGATCTCACTGCCATTCTCTATATTGGCCATTATGATCCTGTTCTTTTTTCTGTTGTTGATGCCCCATGCCAGCTTGGCCTCAGACTCCTTCATTTTCCTTCCCTGCACTGCTTGCCTTTTCTTTGCTGCCCGCTGACCTTCAGCTTCATCCAGTGGGATATCAGCCAGGTGTCCTGTTGCCCATAGCTGCTGGACCCCCATGCTGCATGGAGGATGCATGAAAAGCAGTATCAAATGCTCTTTGGTGCTGGGTTAGGTTGTTTCCTGGTTAACGGCCAGTTTGGGAATTGCTTAATCCTGGTTTTGGCTTAGCTGGAAGTATCCAAGATGTAATAGCTGGTGCTTCCAACACAACCTACACAGATGTTTGTCCTGAGTCAGACTTTCAAAGTCACTGGAAAAGCAGGCAAAAGGAATAGGCTGAAACAGTTTTCAAGCAATTCCACATGTTTAAACACCCTTATTTAGGGCACAGTGTTGAGTGGAGCATGAGCAGGTCTGCAATGTGCCTTTTGCTTGATTCTCATAACCATGGGAATGCTGAGGGCAGTTTGAGATTCTCCTCTTTTGTTATGGCCAAGTCTTTGCTAGACTCTGAGGAAGAGAAAAACACATTTTCTTGTGCAGCACTAATAATTGACTATGGCTAACAGCAATTCCAGAGTTCAACAGACATGGTTTTCTCTCTCACTTTGTGTGCCAGTTGCCATGGTAAGCAGGAAGCACAAACCAGGCATTTTCCTAAAGGGAAACTGAAGTCATGAAGGTGGTAGGAAAGAGAGTCAAGCCCTGAGCTCAGCTGCTGAGTAGGGGGGAAAAAAATAAAATAAGTATTTCATTTAACCTAATGATTAATCTGTTTTTTCAGGCAGAACAAAGAGCAGGCTGAACTGCAGTTATGTCCACTGAAGCTAAAACAACAAGAACCCCTTTTTTTTGTTCTTTTTCTGTGTGTGTGTTCCCAGTGTATAATAATGGAGAGGCGCTAATAATATTCACTTCCATGCTACAGCTCAGAGACTGGATCAATGAGGGCAGTGCAAGAATCCTGAGAATCAGAGAATTATTTAAAAAAAAAAAAAATAGGTCCTTGCTTGTCCTTCACAAATCAACAGAAGTGTGTGCATGATGCACCAAAGGATTCATTGCATATGCTCTTGTTCTGTCTCGGCTTCCCCTATCCAAGTACTGGGATCCCAAAGTATTTCTCTGTTCTGCTCTGTCTTGCTCTACATTATCACAGGCAAGGCAGATTTCTGCAGGAGATGTGCTAATGGGAGGACATGGTTGTGCATCCCTGGAACTTCAGCATGGTAGAACCAGAAATGTGAAGAAAAAATATGAATTTTACCCTTGGGAATTTTAAAGTATTTCAGATAATGGTAATTCTACAGAAGTCAACCATTAAACCGTGACAGCCTTCAAGCTCTCACTTCATTTTCAGAGCTGCAGAGCAGCTGCAGCCCTCTTAACCTTCAACTAGGAAAGTGTGTGATCAGGCCCTAGCAAGCCTGATCAGGTCCTTCCTCTCCGCAGCCAAAACCCAGACAAACACAGCTTAGTGCCCTTGCCTCTCACACAACAAATGAAGAGATCAAACTGCATGTCAAAGAAGACAAAGGCACAGCATTCATAAATAGAACCCAGGAAAAACACAACGTTCCAAAACATCAATAGGGTACAGGTCTGTTTTTATAAAAACTCCAGTTTAATCTCATGGCTGAGACCTGGCTAAACATCTTTCTTTTGTGGCTGTTGTTTTACTTTCTTCTTTTTTTAAAAAGCAATAAGGCACAACAAAGGCAGGCAAGTCCACACAGAGAACAAAGCTTAACAAAAATACAATCCATCAGAGCTAGAAGAAGAAATAATCACAAGCCAAGGTCAGTGGGGTGGGAACAGTCCTCTTCACAGTGTCTGACTTCCAGCCTTTCCCTTGACCTGGCAACAAATAATATTTCAAAGGGGACCAGTGCCTGCAAGTACAAGATCTAAGGTCTGGGTTGCTGCATGGAGCCCTCAGAAAGCTCTTGCCTCCTGCCATCCTTCCTTCCAGGGCTGTTAAACTTCTGCTCCAGCTCCAGTTGAACTTAGTGGCAAGCTTTCCATTCCTTGCTTGGAGCTGAATGAGTTATCACCAAGCCTTTACACTGATTAGGAGCAAGCAAAAGCTAAACCAAATAGGGATCAGTTACAGTTTCTCCCCCACCCTAGAGATTTGTATTTTTCCCTAGAATTGGAAAGAAGCAAAAGGGACAACTGCAAAACCTGGGAATGCCTGAAAGACAACATATGCTCCAGTGGATTGTTTGCATATTCAAGGACTGGAGAGAAGCTTGTGGTGGAAAGCTAAATCAATTCTTGCACTCTAGTCTCCCCTGATCTCATTGTTCCTCTCCAAAGACAATATCCTGCTTGGGAAGGCCAATCTGGGCCCTCTGCCCACCCAAGATTAGCCAGAACTAATTAGCTTATTCTGTGTGGGCAAAAAAACAGTTGATCTCACACCCTCAGTGCTACAAAAGTTGCACTAGGAAACAGTTCCATGCATCAGCCCAGGTTTCACAGATGTACAGGTTTCTCTTTAGACAATTCCTTCATTTTAATTACATTTCCATTTAATATATTTATATAGAATGTTCTTTTATATATATATACATAAATTTAACACCATATTCACTGCTACAGGCATTTCAGAATTCATAGAGAAAGAAAAAAGACTTTGATTGCACCATTTCGACTCTGGATTAGGGAAAATGTTGCAGGGCTTCATGGATGCTCTCTAATATAGACCTAAGTTCCTCTGAAGCGCTAAAGGTGAAAAAATAAGTGCTTCAGTCTTTCTGAAGTGATAGCAAGGGATGCAGAGCCCAGAGGAATGTGGATTACAAGGTAAAAACCCCAAGGCCCTCATTTCTATTCACTCTCCGACCAATAAGGCAGCTCCCACATGAGCTAACAAGTCTCTCCATCAAGGAGATTCACATCTTTGTCAGCCAAACCATTCCCCTCTCAGCTACACTTAACAGAACCCCCTGACTACTTGGGAAGAATAAGTTAAATTGAGTTACTTGTGTCCCCTTGGTAAAAGTCCACAAGTAACACGATCAGGATAGGATAAGGTGACTGAGACTGAGGCTATCTGCAAGCTTGGGAATAGCCTTTACACTCTTGACAGCTTCAGGAGAATCAGCATGTACTGCAAAGTCCCTGAAATGATCCATGTAGAGCTGCAAATTATATGCTGGTCTACTTAGGAAGGTCCTTTCCACAGTGCCAAGAACAACTGACTCAGCTCTCATGTATACAAAAAATTAAAATTCTAGGCCAGACCCATCTCCCACAAATCTGATGCATCCCTCTCCATAGGGCTTCACAGAAAAAAAATACCATAAAATAAACAAACCCAAATCCAAGCAGAAAACGCAAAATCCTTTCTGAAGGTCTCTAGTGTAGCAGGTTTGTGCTGGAGGGTGGGATTTTGGTACCCACAGTGTTATCACTGCAGAACACTGAACTTCAGAAGAGTTTCCAGTCTCAGGTTCAGTCTGCTGCTGCAGGGTGACAGAGGACAACCTAAGGGCTCTGAAGTAAAAATGACATGGGGTCTGACCCTGAACCTGACCTCAGGAATGGCTTAGTAATGTTGGATCTCAGGAAACTCCAACCACACAGTGAGCACCATTCAATGGGAGATGGCTTCTGTCTTCTGGCTTTCTGTCCAGCTATCAAGCTCTGGTTCTTGAAGCTGACAGCAACAACAACTCTGGCTGTCAGCATGGATCCCATCAAGCACTGCAAACTCTGCAGATGAATCTGGAGCTGGGAATGGTGACATCTGTGCAGTGGTGCACCTTGCAACTCAGCAAGTACTCTCAGCTCTGCAGGATCTGGGGCTTTATCTCAATGCTCTTGATACAAGCCCCCTTGTGACCATGGAGCTACAGTAATGTGCCTGCATTAAGACCCCCTGGCCAGGCTCTTGGAAATTTGATACATCAGCAGAAGGCTGGAGATGAAATTGTGGATGAAGATGGAATCAAGCTACAAAACAGAAATGTACTACAGAATCTCTGCTTAATTAAAATCCAGGACCTGGATCTGAGTTCAAATTCTGAAGCACCTTTAAAAAGTATAGTCTGGATACAGATTTTAGTTGAGGCTGATCTTTAATATTAAATAAAGATTTCTAATAGTTTTCTCTTGCAAGAGTTTCACTACTTATGCCAAAAGCACTATTACTTACTGGAACACTGTTAAGAGTTGAGACAGTGTATTATATACAGATTGCCAGAGTTCATTTTTTGTTCATAGATCAGCTTATATGAGAATAAGAAGGCGGGGGGGGGAGAAAAAAAACTCAAGAACATGTTAAGGTGCCAAGGTTTCATCACATTTTCTTTTGATACATCACCTTGCGAGCTTCACGGGCTCTGTTCCAGATGCCTTGGCAGTCAAAACTTTTAGGAACCAAGAGAATACAAATCCCTGCCCCAAGTAAACTATTTTGTTGATGCCAAAAAAAGCCTGGGCATCACTTCCACAACTTTTACTTCCTGTAAAGCCTTACCACAATAAGTCATATCACACCTTCCCAAGTCATTTGCCATTACCACAGCCATGGTGGTTAAAAGCTTTCCTGTGAGGCAGTAAAAAAGGCATTTGGGTGCCTTGTAAATGGAGCACAGAGCTGTGCTAACTATGAGGGATATGGAGGACTAGCAATGCCAGAGTTTTAGTGAGAGGCTGCCCAGGCACAGGCTTGGGAAGAGGATAATACAATTGTCTTGAAGCTGCATAATCTGGACCTGTCATCTATGGCCTGCCCAGGTAAAGCACAGGCTGGTATCTGTGAAAGAACATGGACATGAACAAGAACTCCAGGCTCTTGTCTGGTTAAATATTCTCCTTTAACAACGCTGCCAGCACGGAGTTAGTTCTCTGCTCTGTTCCTTAGGATATGGTGTTATGCACTAGTGAGGAATACAATGGGGATGATCAAAGACTGTAACTGATGACAGAGAAAAGCCCTCTTGTTTTTTCGCCCTCCTTTTGGATATGACAGGAGAAAATTCTGCTGAAGATACATTCCTTGCATCTGTGGGCCCAGAACTTCTCAAAAGTACTCTGGCATATCTCCCCTTTAGCAAAGACTGCAGAGAAAGCACTGTACAAATTCTGGGCCCTACAGCCACAATGACACATTCAGTACAGACCAAGAGCTCATGGTTTGAGTTTGCTAATTAAAAAAAGCCCTTAATATACATCCATTGGGAAATTCTGACTGACACTCACCATGGTTGCTTTAGCACTTCCTACCAGATGCTCAGTTACTGCTTAAACTATAGCCCATAACACCCCTCCAAGGGCCTACAGACTCAGCCATCTCCATAAATTACAGCCCCTGCAAGCACCATTACAAGGACAATCTCAGTGGTGGAAGCAACACCTGTGTTCCTGTCTCCTCCATGGTCAATAGTGACATTTACATTGCAGAGGCAGCATGGGCTGTCCCTGGCTTTGCAACCACCCACAGTCACATACAAGGCAATTGATGAGCCTATGGGTAAGTTAAAGGCTTTATAAAGGAAGCTTTAATTCCATTCCCACAGCAGCTGTTGCTCATATGAACATGTATTTGCCTGTAACAATAACAGCCCTTCAGGAGAGAGTTTAATTCACTTCAAATTCCCCTCTAAGGATATTGTTTATGATCTGTTCTGCAGTCCCACAAATCATCCTCTTTACCATACCCTTAACCAACTGGAAAGCACTGAGAGGCAGGGAGGTGACAACTGGCCATGCTCTCAAAGAAATGGTATCAGATTCTAAGGAGAGGAAGTTTAAAGGAGGAAGAAGCACCTGGGGATATGCCACACAGTGGCAATGAAAGACCAAGGGTCAAAGATACCAGCAAGAGGGCAATAGCCCGAGGAAATGCAGATCAGAAGATCCTTGTGCTTTTCTCTGCTGCTGGCAGCATGAGAGCACAGCTGGAGATAGTTGCAGAGGCGTCAACTGGCTTCAAGCAACGATGAAAATAGTTTATACTGGCCTTCATTAGGACCATATTTTTGCTTTCATTGATACCATCTTGAGAAGCCTCTACTGCTGGACAGCCAGCTACATATTCCCCAGTCATACAGATCTTGTCTGCCCAAGGAAGGTGTGGCTGAGCACAACAAAACTTGTTAATTGCACTTGGAGGATTAAAACAACAACTAGGCATTTCCTGTTCAGCTGCTTTCATTCCTGCCCTTGCACATGCTGGAAAGAACATATCTTTGATGCAAGGATAGAGCTGGAGGCAGCACCTTCGGGTAGCATGTTTGTAACTTGACTGTTCCTCACCCTGTGTGACATGCTCATGCCAGCTTCACCTTCCTCTTCAGCTATCCCCAGTCTCCTTGCACTGTTTATTTACACTATCCAAATCAGAAAATAGACATGGACAGGCATGGTCCTTCACTGGTTGTTGGGAAACTATGGAAGGAGGTCCCAAGGACCCAAGGCCTGATCTCCTCAGCAGAGATTGTGCCCTTGCATGCTGGGCTGCAGTGCTATGGAGCAGTTTCCTCCCAGCCCAGTTTTCTCATTGTAATGAGATTTATTTTTCCTTTTTTCCATATGGAGGATGAGACCTTCATAGGGCTTGTTACACTTTTAGTATGAGAAAATGCAAGTTCCCTGGGACTGGCTTACAAAAAAGCAGGCAGTGAGGGACTAGGTAGGGGTGAGAAGGGGAAGGGAAAAGCAAGACAAAAAGACTATGACTCTCCATAGAAAAATGCTTTGCAGGAAACCATAGAGTATTTGGGTCCATCTTGCACAAAATAGTTAGAACACAGCAAAATGGCAACAGAGTTGGTCTTGAACAGTCCCACTACAGCAAAGGAGTACAAGAAGCAGTTGCTATTCAATCTGCCTCCCACTTCGACTGTCCAGAATCACAGATCGCCTCTGGGGCTGGTAAAAGCAGCTGGTAGAGGTCTCCAGTCTCTGGCCATTCTTGGGGATGGTCATTTTGTTCCGCAGTGTCACCCCCTCAGGAGTCTTCCACGAAGTCTCAGACAGGTCACCACAAATAGAGCTTGAAGAGGTGGTCTGAGTGGGGCTTCTGATGGGTGATAACAACACCCTGGAGTCTGCTGCAGAGGAAGGGTGGTCTAGAATGGGGAAAGGGGGACTGAAGAGAATCAGACTCTGGGGCCTCCCGGGCCTAGATCTGTAGGAAGGCTTGGAGAACCCTGATGGCCTCTCCATCTTTGAGGACTGTGGGTTATCTCCAGCTGCCTCCCCCTCAGAGGTGCGCTTTCGGCGCAGGACAGGGGCATCCAGAGTGGGGTGATGACTGGACTGAGATGGCTCCGGCACAGAGCCAAGGCTGCTGTGCCAAGGACAGGCTGAGTCCTTTTGAGCTGGGTCACTGTTTTCTTTCTCTGCTTTGGCTTTCTTCTCTGCCAGTGGGCTCTTGGGGGCCTCCAGGTGGCTCCATGCAACCCGTTGAGTCTGCCTGATGGCCTGCTTGGGTTCTGCTTCCTTCTTCTCGGCCAGCAGAGCAGTGTTCTGAGCCTGCAGGGGCTGGGGGATCTGGGTGTACTGAATCTTGGGTGGTATGACAGGCACTGCTCTAGCCTGGCACATCTTTATCATGAAGGAGGTCCTGACTGCCGACACGCTGACGGGGGCAGAGTTACGACGGCCAGTGGTGGCATGAGCCACTGCCAGGTAATCCAAGTCTAGATCCACGTGGACATTGAAAGCAGAGCCCCGGGGAATGCCTTTGCTGGCAGCAGGGCAGGCAGTCGGCAGGGATGGGACAGAGTCACTGCTTTTTACTTCCTTCTGCCCACACAGGAGGTTCCCAGGGGCAGAGGGCATGGACAAGCTCTCAAATGTGAAGAAATCTGGGGCTGGAAGGAGTGAATCCAAGTTGAGGGATGACGGCCTAGTCTTCACTTTGCGAGGTGTTTCTTCACCTTTATTACTCAGCTGTGACTCAGTGGCAGAGCACAATGCTTTAGTAACAGTCTCTCCTCCCAGGGCAGTGTCCTGAGATGAGGATAATTCCTCCTTTGTGTTTTTCACCTGTGAAGAATTGCCTGGGCTATTTTGGTATGGTAAAGACAGTTCAAGCTTTGAGTTCCAAGGGTTTTCTTTGCTCATGTCCACTTTCTTTTCCTCTGGCTCTGAAAGACGGATTCTGGAGGGTCTTTCTTCCTCAGCTGGTACTTCCTCTCTGCTGAGGGGGTACCTCAGCTCCTCAGGTTTCAAAGGTTCTTGTGGAGGACATGTGCCACTCTCATCTGGCTTAGCTTTGCCCAAGCTAGAGGGGGAGATGGGCTGTGTTTTGGGCAGTTCACAAGTCAGTGGCAGAATGTCACTGCATGGTTGCTGCTGGTCATTGGTATCTAGGAAAGAGAATGGGATAGCCCACAGACTCATCACTCTGTCTTTACTGTCCAGGGAGAGGCTGCGACTGAATCGTGGTCTAACAGAAAAGCCTGTCTCGGGTCTCTGGCTCTGTGGCTGAAATTCCTGTATCATCTTCTCCTGATTGTCCTTAAAGGTGGGGGAATGAAGTGGGCTTGTAACCCACTGGTGATCCTCCCATGGCTCCACAAGCTCTAAGCTCTGCACATTATCTGTCCAGGTATCCTCATCATCCTGGTCTCCAGCATCATGGGTTCTGGTGACAGCACTGGCCTCCTTCAGCTCCTGGATTCCAGCTCCACTCGGCGCCTTGGAGGAGAATGTGTCCCTTTCATCAGCAGTCAGTATCTCAGGCTTCTCTATCTGAGCCTGGACTCTGGTAAGACCATCCTTTTCCCTCTGCAGCTGGCAAGTGCTGTCTTTTTCTCTCCTTGACTCTGGACATGCTCCTTTGGAACAAGAAAATTCATTGCTTGGGGCAACCTCATTAAATTCCGATTGTCTATGATTCCTCCAGTCCACTGGAGGAGTGAGACATTCACTCCTGCTCTCCTCCACCACTGGGTGGTGGTTCTTTGGAGTGGCTGTGGCAGTTGGAAGAGTACTGGGTTTGGGTAGGGCTGAAGCACAGCTCTGCTGTGCAGCCACATCAGACTGGCAGTTCTGGAGGCTATCTTGTTGATTCATGCCAGTGGCACCAAATAAAGGCACCTGAGTTGTTGTCTGTGGTGTTCTGCTTGCAGAGTTCTGCTCAGACACTGTTGGACTCTGCCCTGGGCCAGAGGACAAACTATCTGCTTGTACTGAAGAAGAGGATTCAGAAATTAGGCCAGGCTTGGGGACAGATGCTGGCAAGAGCAGGAGCTCCTCTTCAGGTTCAATAATTTTCAGTTCCTGCTGCATCTCTGGCCAGAGAGGTTCTAGAAGGACTTTTGCAGGGTCCTCCTCAATCTGAAAAACAGAAAAAAATGCCATGACCTGACAGCTCACAACTTACAAGCAAACAACCTTCCCTTTTCCTCAAACAGTCCTCTTAGAATAGACAGGCTCCTGAACAAGCATGCTTATGGGTACAGGAACACACACATGCCATGAGTCCAGGGAAGGAAATATGTCTATAAACAAGTGAGTTTATGAAAAAGAAGATCCAAGGTGCAGCCAAAATGAGGCCTGGACAGTTGTACCAAAAAAGCGAAGTGAATGAGTAGCTGGAATGTCTCAGCCTTTTTCTCAGCTCTTTCCATTCAGGCTCACTTGGCCTTGCCAGAGGATCGGCATTTCCAAATTGCACACAAACTAGAATGAATAGTCTATTCAAGGAATTATGCCAACAGATCTTTGAATAGCTGTCCAGAGATTAGCATCACTGTAAGAAATCTGGTGATAAAGCCCTGGTAGGAATAGAGAGGAGGCAAAAATAATAATTAAAAACCCAAAAATTTTAAAGTGTGCAGAGAAAGGATGTGAAAAGGACTGTTCAGGCTGTCCAGGACAAATGGGACAGTAAAAATAGAAGGGGAATTCAGAGACCATGGGTCAAAATGCTCAGACATCCGGACAGTCTCACATCTGGAGAGTCTCAGAGCAGACAGATTGTACTGACTGCAGTTGTTTATTTACAGGAAAAGAAGACCAAAAGGGGACAGTAGGTAGCGGTGTAAAGATAAATCACCACATGGTGGTGTGGACAGCAGTAAAATCAGTTCATAGTCAGTTCTTGACCCTGCATAGCCTTGGTCATAGCCATAGCTTTTGTGAGTACAGATATACAAATAAAATTTAAATAACCTCCCAGACAATACTATGACATTGTCCCCCTTCTTTTTTTTCCTGTCTTGTTCCTTACCACATCTCTTAAGTGTGACCCTTCTTCTGTCTTAGCTGTCTTGATGTCCTGCTGGCTACAGCTGCCTTCTGAGGAGACATCCTTTATCTTGGGCTGTCCTTTCTCTGCCTTGTCTGCAGGGAGTGGTTCTGTATGAACCTCTGAGGCTGGTGTTTGTTCCAAGATGGGGCTCTGCCCTGAGGACTGCTGGGGGCTGCTGGTGCTGCTTGTGCAGCTGCTTGGCCCACATAACGTCTCCTGATTTTCTGCTGCCGGCTGTGAAGTTTCTAAGGACTCAGACTTCCTGGCTGCCACCAACTCCTCAGGGTGAGAACCTGGATCAGAAACACAAATGAATGATGCAACTACTTGTGACTGAAAACATGTTCCCTGAGACAAAAAAGGTGCTCCTTCAACCCAATGCTAACTAACAAAGCTAAAGAACTCCCTCTGAGCACAACCAGACACTGCTGGGAGGCCGCTCACCTCCCCAGTCTCACTACTGCAACAAGCACAAACCTGACATGCTACTATCAAACACCCATCCTGCTACAGCTTAGTGTTTTTCCTGCCACAGGAGCAGGCTTGAGCAACCTCCACACCACCGAGCTGCAGGGCACCTCCAATAGACCAACAGAGGCTCCACATCACCTTCCTCTAACACACTTTTACCTCTGGATGAAGCTGCTGGCAGGGTGGACCCCAGCTGTTTCTCCGCCCGCTCCTGCACCTGGTTTGTCCTGGTGTGGGTCCCCGCTTCCAGGGAAGAGGAGCTCGTGCTCTCAGCCACCAGGGAAGACAGCTCCTCCAGGCTGGAGAGGGAAACCTTCTCTTTGGGGGGCACACGGCAGGGCATGCTGTTGGTGCTGATGACAGCGGACACGCGCAGGGGGACAGAGACTGCGAAGGGCTCTGAGATGTTCAAGGCTTTCCTTTGGTGACGAGGGGAGGCCTCCAGGGGAAAGAGGCTGCTTGGGAAACCTGATTTGGCAGCTGTTTCGGAGGTGTAGAACATGTGGCCACCTTTGAGGGAGGTCTGCTCATTTTCAGCACTCTCTGCTGCGCGGAAGACCTTCAGCTGCTCAGGAGGTGACTTTGCCTGTGGGGTCCGGGGAGGATCTTTCTCCCCACTCAGCTCTGAGCTTCCTTTGGCCCCCATGGCAGATCCATCCCGCTCCCACTCATTCTCCTTGCTGAGGTCATATGAGCTGCCTGTGCCTCCTGTCCGTATCTTCATCACAGGAACAAAAAACCCTCCAGTAGTCACTGTCCGTTTGAATCTGCTCTTTTCATCCTCCCCTAAAGGTGGGAAGATAGGAGTGAGTCAGTGGGAAGCAAATCATTAGCAAGGAACCTTCCTCTGTGAGGATGCCTCCTACACGGATGGGTCCTGCCCCGGCAAACGCATTTTCCCAGAGGAATGGGGAAAGCAGGCAGTAAACATCTTCCAGGCTCCAGCCCTGGGGCCTCCTTCTAGTTGGGCAGGCAGGGCTGGATAGGATGTCCTCCTACAGGCCCTTCTCAATCAGATGCAGCCAAGTCTAGGGCCAGCACACACTGCCCACAGCAATCACAGCTCTGGGCTTTGTTGGCTTATTGCAATCACTTTGCACTGCTTTATACGTTGCCTCGTAAATGGCAACTCTGTGCCCAGGATAACCAAGAATGAAACTGAAGTGATCCCATTGCTAATAAAGATGCCACTAGGCATAGTGGTAACTCTGAGGTGCATGCACCAACACAAAAGACACACAAGACTGCTAAAGATGCATGCACATGAAGAAAAGCTGAGAATGCAGAGGTGCAATCCTCCACCCTCATAGTGTAGCTTATCATAGAATCATAGAATCATAGAATCTTAGGGGTTGGAAGGGACCTCGAGAGATCATCTAGTCCACCCCCCCTGCCAGAGCAGGGTCACCTAGAGTACATCACACAGGAACTCATCCAGGTGGGTTTTGAATGTCTCCAGTGAGGGAGACTCCACAACCTCCCTGGGCAGTCTGTTCCAGTGCTCTGTCACTCTTACAGTAAAAAAATTTTTTCGGATATTCACCTTGAACCTCCTATGCTCCAATTTACACCCATTACCCCTTGTCCTATCACTGGTCATCACTGAGAAAAGCCTAACTCCATCCCCCTGACACTCACCCCTTACATATTTGTAAACATTGATGAGGTCACCCCTCAGTCTCCTTTTCTCCAAGCTAAAGAGACCCAGCATATTGATGTCTCACCTTCCACTGGCAGGGAACACAGCGAGTCCATGCTCTTCGCAGGCCGAATAGTCGCTTTTTCTGTGGAAAATGAGTTTTAGAAACAGGCTTCAGATCCCACAGCTTTTCAGGTTTCAGCCCATAAAGACCAAAGGCTACATATTGATGGGCAAGCCAGACAAGCATCAAAGTTATTTTCCACTTCGAAGTGCTGCCCCTCTGTATCTGCACCACACAGCTTATTGCCCACAACTCTTACCCACACAGCTGGGGATCTGCTAGTGCTCACTACAGCTTTGTGCCTGCTGGACATGTGGAGAGCTATACTTAACCCAGCCAGTCAACACCAGCTTCACTGTGAAGCAATTAAGCACCCCCAAAACTGTTACGTGCCACTGCACACACACACACACACACACACCCTGCCACCCTACCCTCATTAAGTCAGGCTATTTGTTGTGAAGACTTTTAAACTAAATTGACATAAATGCCTTCTCATCTCTCATTCCTGATAGTAAATGTTAGGTTATTTTTACGTTGCACTCCCAGGCTCTGTGCTGGCATGAGCATGCCCTGCCTCCAGCAAGCACTCTAGGAAGTTTATGAGGGCAGTGAGCAACCTGTTGCCTGCTCATTCTCACTGGACTTGATTGTCCAGAAACAAGCTGTCATTTGTCACTAGACACTCTACAGGTCTGTTACTGGGAGATTTTCGAAGCATGTAGCTGGGACCACTCTGAAAATGGGAAATGGTGGGTAATGTAGCTGGTGAGGAAGACAAGTTAGCCTCTGGCAGTCCAAAAAGGGTCCATGGAGCTCTGGAAAATGTCTGGGAGCAACGTTTTCTGTTTACAGTGTTGAACACAATAGGTAAGGCAGAAAACGAGCAGGCTTCTTGGACCTCACTTGTTTATATAATAAGGGCTTCTGGGACTGACTTTCACATGAGCATAGGAGAAACTCCAGCTACGTTTTGCATTTGTATGGAGTCCTGGCTACCTTTTATGTTCACATGGCACGATGTCTTGAGCACTGGCTCTGCTTTCCCAGGGGAACAGAATTCAAGCTGTGCAGCTCACACTTTATGTGACTTGCAGGCTTGTGTGCATGACCACAAACTGTGCTAAAGTATGTGCTGAGTTTCAACAGTGAGTTCCTCTTTCCTCACATCAGGCTGTAAGCAAAGAGCATACAAAAATAAAAGATGGCAGAGCTAAAGCACTGCTTCTTAAAACACTACTTCAGTGCCTAAATCTCTGCACATGGCTGTGCATTTTTGTATCCTGCTGATGAGAATGTGCAGCCACCTGTCACTCAGTGCTGTGCTTGGAACAAGGATCGGCCCCCACGATCACTGGGCTCAGTCACTCTTGGGCATCCTTGGGTTAGCACTATTTTGGGACAGAGTATTCCTTATCAAAGTGAGAAGGCGATCCCATCATCAAAATAGGATGGAGGGCTATTTTGAGGTCCTACCATGGGCACCCTCTGCGAGGCCATTTGTACGTGAAAAACCCGGGGGAAGGCAGGGGTCCAAAAAGAGCTGGATCCAGCATTTGGCTTCACAGTTACTTCTGATCCAATAACAGCCTCTCTTCTATGTGGTGGTGGGTAATGTTGCCAACATTAACTCTTTTATTTTAAGTCTTGCAATGTTTGATAGCTCTCCAAACACCAGCTCCTGCAGTCATGAGATTATCTTAAAAAATAAAGCCTACCTTCATCACCTTTTAAAAAGTGAATTTCTTGTCTTGGAGATACTAAAAAAATCTAGGACTTCTAAATCCAAATCACCTTTTATTTTTTCAGATATGAAAGAATATGTTTTATTAAAAAAAAAAAAAAAAAAGTGCTTACTTTTCATTTAGCTTCATGATTTTTTCAAATTGAGTCATCATTTATGAACCCTGGAAACTGACACTGCCATGTGATTTTCTAGGAAGTAGAGAGTTTCAGAGATTGCAGCTCAGGAGGAAAGATAACTTCTCTCTTGTAAATTCTGCAAATATAACAGCTTTTCTCAAAGTCTTGAGAGCCAGGAGCCATAGGTACTCTCAGCATCTTGCTTTCCTCAAAGACACTGAACACAGCTGATTCTTTGATGTCCTTTAGTGGAAGGACAGCCTGGAAGGACAACCATTCACCCAGTACTATGAACATTGGGAGCCAAAAGATGTCCGGGCTGGACCAGTCCAAACATACATGGCATTTCTTAGTCCCCAAACTTGTCAACTGGGCAACAGAAGCCTGTTTATCACCTGCCAAAGTGGAAAAAAATACTGTAACTAGCATACCCTCCTGAAAGGGTGCTTCTTGCCCTCTCATGAAAATGAGATGTCCATGAAACCTGACAACAAACATGATCCCATTAGACTATCTCAAGTCTAAAGATGTTGGTGTAATGTGGATATAGGTAGTCCCATGCTGTCAATATCACAGGAGAAAGCTATAGAGAGAAATATTTTACTGAGAAGTATGTTCTTACCTGAGAGCTTCTGTGCCCTTACAAAGACACTCCCATTTCGACTCAGTTTAGACTTTGATTCTGAGCCAGAACGGCCCAAGTTAAATATCGACTTCCACTTCTTCGACTTGGTAGATAATTTTCTCCTAGAAGGAAAAAGGGCTTATGAGGTTACCAAATCCCAGAAACTTTTGTCTTTTTAATATCCCACAAGAACCACTGAGCATTCTCCCCTCAACCCACTTCTGTTTTAATTCTCACACCTCCTTGGATTCTAAGGCACTCAAGGTATAGCTACACAACCAACTGGTGGGCACCACAATATAAAAAGGACATCAAGATATTGGACAGTGTCCAAAGGAGAGCCATGAGGATGGTTAAGGGTCTGGATGGGATAACTTAAGAAGGGCGTCTGAGGTCACTTGGATTATTCAGCTTGGAGAAAAGAAGGCTGAGGGGTGACCTCATTGCAGTCTCTGGCTTCCTCACAGGGGGAAGAGATGGGGCAGGTACTGATCTCTTCACTCCTGTGACCAGTGACAGGACTTGGGGAAATGGCAGGAAGGTTGGGAGGTTCAGGCTGGATATCAGGAAAAGGTTTTTCACCCAGAGGGTGACTGAGCACTGGAACAATGTCCCCAGGGAAGTGGTCACAGCACCAAGCCTGCCTGAGTTCAAGATGCATTTGAATGATACTCTCAGGCACATGGTGGGATTCTTGGGGTGCCCGACACAGGGACAGGAGTTGGACTTCTTGATCCTCATAGGTCTCTTCCAACTCACCATATTCTGTGATTCTATGATTCTTGCTTTTCTGTAAGTGATTTCTCTATATTGCTGATTTAACCATATCATAGACGGAAAGACACCTAAACCCACTCTTGAGAGCTGGATGTGGCATCACACTACAGCTACTGTGACTGACTAAGTGATCAACCATGGCTGTCTGCAGAAAGGTTTTCAAGGCTAGAACTATCCTGCAGTACAGTACAGAAAAATTGCTTTATAAATGGGTTTTAATGACAAAATGCAAGACAAACTCCAGAAAACTGATGGAACCGCTACTATTGCCCAGTGCACAAAGCTATCCTTGAAAGTCCTCAAGTCTTGTAAGTTTTATGAATTTGCAAAAATAAAAGGATATCTTAATACAAACTGCTACTAATGCTTCTCAGGCCAATATGAATTTAATAATAGGTGTTACATTAACAGATGTTATTGTAATGCACTAACCAAAAGGAGGAGGCTTAAAGGAATTAAATCAATTTCTACTAAATGTCATAGGAAGTGGGACACCAGTTACCTGTGTCAAATTTGGAAATCCCAGCTTTAAACAGAAAGAAGCTGCTGCTCCTGAAGCCAGTTTTCTTCTATGCACGTTACTGCATGAAACTCTGTTTCAGTTCCTTCACATACCCATTCTGACTCTTCCTTCAATCTCCCCTCTTCCAGACCAAGAACCTCCTATCTCCCTATACTGCTTTCCAAAATGGCATTACTATCCCCATAGCTCTGCTTTTCTTTCAGATCAGTACTCAGAAGAGCAAAATCAGTACTGAAAAGAGGATTATTGTCTTGGGGATAGGACAGTGAGAAAGGAAAAGTCACTCTAAAGGGGCAGTACACCCTGTTGTCTTAAGCTGGTAATCCTCTTGCCAGTATTCTGCTAGATGGCTCATTTTTCTTTAATATATCAAGTGTGAGGGAATATCTTTGCTATGGTGTTTTATGGGTCAATAGATTAATGAGCCTCCTGCTTCAGAGGCTATAAACTCTCACAGTCAGGCAGTAGAGAGGCCATATATTAACAGACAGACCAACCAATAAATACTTAGGCTGGGCAGCGCTGCTAACCACTGCAGCAATGTCAGCTGAAATTGGACTCTTCTCCCAGCATATGCACAAGTGGCATGGATGACAATCTATAAAGATCTCTCCCTACCAGGAATGAAAATTTGGCTTTTTCCTTGGCTATGAGTGCAGTGGAACCTTGAGAATGATGAAACTGAGCAGGTCACTGTCACCAGGTGCGTCATGGACCAGCAGCCAGCAGGTGGAACTCGTAGAAGAGCTGTGTCCAGACCTGCTTCACTCAGAGCCCACCTTTAAGCAAAGCCTGAGCTGAGCCAAGGATGCTAAGAAATTAATTCTTCCTTCAGGAGGTCTGCAAGGCTCTGCCCTAATGGAGGGATGAGGACTAGTGGAACTATGAACACAGCAACTGTAATGCTGTAGATTCATGTGTGCAAGTGTGGGGATACCACACTAACAGAAGTCTTGTTCCTGATGATTCTGGGGAACCTGCATTTTTTGGTTTGCACTTTACACTCCTCTTAGCACTTACTTGCTGTCGGGGAGATCAACAACTGTGTGGAAGAGGGGCCCAGTTACAGGGACAATTTCAGGCAAGCTGTTCTCTCTCCTCTCCTTCCGAGCCGGGTGGGAGGCCGACAGACTCCGTGCCTGTGCTTCTTCCAGACTCACCAGCTTCATTGGCAGGGAGGCTGTGGGGAGGGTCAGACTTTTGACAACTGAGGCACTCTCTGAAAAGCAAGAACATACATTCCAGCCTGGTGTGAGGAGAAATGAGAGCAAGAGCTTCATGTGTTTGTTTGACTGGAACGACTCCTGCAGAGGGGGAAAGGAGCAGCGCGTGCAGGGAGAGAGGCTTTTTGTCAGCTAAGTCTACCATCTCCCCAACAACTGTATCCATCTGAGTGCATTCCCAGCAGGGGCCACGCTCACCAGCCAAAGGCTGTGTTGCATAGACTTACTGCTTCTGCTGTAAACGCTTTGGTGTGAATGAAGCAGCTCTGAAAAACATCAGGATTCACACATTCTCCTTCCATTCCATCCTCCCTCTCCACATTTTCATACCATTCAGCCCCAAATCTCAAACTGGTGCCTAATTCTTTCTCTCACTTCCAAATCCTTCTCCTCCCTGCCTTGTTCCAGGAGGGGTGCTGTTCTAAAAAGCAGCATTACTTTACCTTCCTGATGCACTTCAGGACTATGGAAAGCAGTGTGACTGAAAGCCCTGAGAACTGAAGGTCTCTGTGTACCTGGGCAGTGGCAAAGCACACTTCCCATATGCCACCCCAGCAACAGGCCTGTCCTAAACAGATGACCTTAAAGTGCATGAATGAAGCAGTCTCTGGAGTCCACTGAGTACTTAGCCCTGCTGCTGCAGCAGGGTGAGAATTCCTGCCTGTGCTGAGCAGCCAGGTGAAGAGGCTCTTTCCCACTAAGAAAGCACCTGGGACCAGCAGCATGTTTCTCTCCTGACTCCACACAGCTGTTAAAGGCCAGTGGTGTTCAGCACTTGGGCCAGTTTTGGGCCAGTGACCTAGAGTAAAACCAGGAGCTTTGGAATTTTCTAGTCAATGTTTTGCTGCAATGCTTATGGCAGTTCAGGTGCAGTTCCTCACTCTGTGCCTTCTGCCAGGGCATAAACAAGGGCACAGGAATGGCATCCAGACAGGCAAAGCAGGGGTGCTACAGGTTGAGCAGGGCACTACCCTGAAACTGCAGGCTACAAGGACAGACTAGTAGGGAATGCCACTTTATAAGGGAAAGGTGAATAGGACAAACTGACACAAGGCTGGAAAGCAGAAAGGCTACTCCCTCACTTCTGCAGGTATTACAAGTCTTCCCAGTGTGTAAAAAGAGAAAGATGCATATTTCTGTAATTATATGAGGTCACTGTGGATCCAAGCCCTCTCATTTCCCAGGCTTAAAAGCATTTTGATAACAAATATTTTGCTGAATAACAAAGGTCAGCATCTCCCAAGACCGTTGATGTCCCAGAAAGAAAAAAGATATCTTTTTTAAAAATGTCCCCAAGTACAAGGCCTAATTTTTTAGAACACAAGCCTAAGCTTTATCTTGGGAGTGTGATTCCTGCCTTGGGTGAATATGGTGGCTTCAGGGCAGGTATCATTTGTATGAGGAATTATAACTGGGGGAGTCTACAAGAAGAATTGAGACTGTGGCTGATGGGCTTAGAGAGAAAATGATGCCAGGATTAAAAGACAATCAGGTAGTCTTTTTGCAGAAAGACTTAAGCCAAGTGAAATCATGCAAAAGATGAGCCGTAGGGCAATCTGGGAGCACACTGGAGAAGGCTAGTATTCAAAAACAAAATGTTGGAGATGGGGATGAAGAGTACAAGAGTAGTGGGGGACTGTGTTTGGGAGAGTCTGTAAGCAAGGTAAGTGTTGATGTGCTTGAAATACTAGAGGAAGGGGATACAGAAGGAGCTGGAGTTCATGGCAAGTGACACTTAGAGTGGTACAGGGAGGTTGTTACCAATGCTCTCTGCACAACTGGCTTTTCTGTTGTTGTTGAAGATCTGATCCACGTGATTCAGGATGAACTCAATCACCAGCTGCTGCACCCGCACCTCCAGGAAAGCTGCATCCCCATTGCAGCCAACTGCCTCAATCTCCTTTGACCTGCACCAGGAAAGAAGTATACCAGTAGCCAGCATTGCCACACACAGCCCCTGGGAAAGAGAGACCAGCTTTCTTCCAGCAAGACTTGGCACAGTATTATTTTCCCCACTCTTGTTGCACCTCTTACTCTCCTTTCCTCACAGGTCCCCATCCTCTCTGCCTTTTCACTCTTTTAAAAATGATTTTCCATGTTTTCTCTGCCATCTTTGCTGCTTTCTTTCCTGCTTGTGTTATTCTCCCTACTTCACTTTTATATTCTTCAGCAGTAGATAAAACTGCAACTCACAAACTCCACCCTTCTCCCTCTGTGCTCCTCTGTGAGCTATTTCGAAGTTGGGCTTGAAAGAAGGCAGGAGCCTTCAGACTCCAGATACCTACTGAGCACTTCAATCATCTCTCAGTGAAATCTCTTAGAACCCTGCTCAGCTCTTCCCCATGCCAATTTTTCCAGTTCTTTGCCGTGTTGCCCAGTAGTCTCTTCTCTGCCCTCCCATCACTCCCACATTCTCACTGTTGCTCTCAGCAAAGAAACATTCCTTATCTTGACATGCCAAAGTGTTGCTGAAGAAATTATCTCTGGGCAATGGATCCTTTGTAAAGTTAATGACTGGTGTGTTAGATAATAGCTTGGGGCATCGCCAAGAGGATAACCCTGTAAGGAGCCTGTAGTTGCACTGCTTGCTCCTGTCTTATCCTCCCTGGGACCTGCACTTAGGAAAGACTGCAAAAAGGAAACAGGCATCATTTTTTTTTTTTTTCCACAAGGACAGATGCTACAAGGAAAATGTCTCAGTAGTAAAGGTTTGTGATATTCAATAGACTCAACATTTCATTCATTTTCAGAACCTGCTCTGCCTGTTCTGTGATTTTAAAGGGTGAGATAACTCTTAAGAGAATGCTTTTCAGGGGTGTACCTCTCCAGCCAATGTCTCTCCCCCTCCTGTCCTCCACCAGACCAGGGCTCCCCCTACCAGCCCTGCCAGTCCAACTAGTCCTGGATTCTCCCAGTGTTGTTCGTTCCTCTCAATGCATGGGTATAGGATGGATGGGGAAGGAAATTTCAAAAAGATACAAAGTATTTCTTACTCTTTTTTCCCCAGATAATATTTTTTCTTCTGCTGCTTATCTCTACAATGTATCAGCCAAAGCTCTGCCTGCATCTTATCTGGGCCTCTTCCCAGCAGAGTGCCAGGCATAACAAATACGATAAACTAACCAGTGGTCTTGAGATCTGACTCCAGCTGCCATCTAAAGCTCACCAAGCTCATCTTACTTATGCTCAAGCACATCTGGACACAGGCCTGCAGTATTATTGCCCTGTTGCACTCCCTTCCAAGCCTTGCTGTCTCTCACCATCCCACTGCAGAAGCAGTGGTCAGAAATGTCATTTCCATTCTGCAGGGATGAGCTAACCCCTCATTTTTAAATCAATGTGCTCAACTTGCAAATAACGGCTTTTATATAATATATATATAAAAGAAACACACCAAACAACAAGCTTCCTTGAATGCTGGCAGTAAGACCTCAGATTATTCAACCTGGAAGAAATTTGCTCCTTTTAAAAGCAGTTGGTTCTGCTCTACTGTTCCCTTTAGTTGTTCTGTTTCTCCCTGCCTTTGCATTTGCCTCCAGGAACGGGTCACCAGGCTCAGGTGCTGGCGCTGCCCTTGGGGTTCAGCATGGTGTTCTGGATGAGAGGAGTCTCTACTGTACCTGAGGAGATTGGGAGCCCACACCAGGGCCAGGTTTCTGGTGTGCATGTTGGTCATGTTGCTGAAGGAGGCCAAGTGAGTCAGGTGCTTGATCAGGTATTCCAATGTTCTGCAGTGGTTTCACAAGAAGAGAGAGAAAAAGTGTCAAGTGACCCATGCTTGCCCACTGGGACAGCAAAGCTCAGACCCAGCCCTGGCCTTAGATTTGTTCTCTCCTCAAGGAAGGCAGTGTCTGCAATGGCACAACAGGCACCACAGGGCATTCATAGCAACAGCATTTACACAGGATAGCAGCAAACAGCTGTGCCTTGGGATGGCCATAAGGATGGGACACCATCAAAACAATCCTCAGCAATGGGTGCGAAGAAGACGGAAGACAGGTGGGAGAAGGATTGGGATGCTGCAAAGGCTGAGGGCTTAGCTCTTGCTCAAGCACCTCCAGCAGATCCTCATCTCACCACACCCAGGACACTGGCCAAGGTTATCACAGGGGCCATACACAAAGAAGGACGAAGATAGACTGCAGCAGAGAGAGCTTACTCATCTCTCACAACAGTTTGTTTGATGATATTTAAATGCCAGACAAATTGTTGTCAGATTTGGAAATGATGAGTCAGCCTTTGGGAATTGACCTCTGGAAATTAGCTCCACTCAATATTCCTTGCTGGTGAAGGTCACCCCACTGTCTCACAGTACCTTGGTGGATATGTTCTCACCTGTAATGTGATGGTGGGAGCTCCTGGATGACATTTTGAATTCGTGCCAGCTGCTCGTCCTCAGGGAAGCGCGATACTGCTTCCTGCAGAGATACAACAAAACAGTCCGCTCTGCCAATGGACTCAGGGGAAAAGAAAGAGGGATAAGCAGGGTCACACAAGACAGCCTGTCTCAGAGAGAATGCTCTCCTGTTACCTTAAAGAGCTAATGCTAGAAGTTGCTTTGTGTTCTCAGCACAGCAGAGATTTGCTGCACTGTTATTTTATGTCTCGGTACATCCTTCCCACATGTTGGGACAGGGTGGTCAGTGTTTTGGGAAGAGAGGCATTTAAGGACTGGAAACTTCAATTAGGAGTTCTGTTTCTTTTCATTTTTTAGTTAGCTTTCCTCTTTTTTTAACTTTTGCCATGATGGGTGGAACAGAAGGCAAGGGAAAGAGAGAAACTAAAATAATGGAAAAAAAAAAAATATTTACAAACCCCCCTCCAAAACTGTGGAGTTTGGAAAAAAACAAAATAGATTTTTCAAGCCCTGTGTTATGAAAGCAGTTGGGATATATATGTTCCATATTCATCCAAATAAGCATGGCTGCTATATAAAGATAGCTATGAGAAGTAGTTTGAGTTTGCATTTCTTATGATGGGAGAAGCCTTAGCAAAATCACTGTTCAGGTAGCTTAATACATTCTTATACTAGGTTTGATAGAATCAAGATGACACACCTTGGTCTTGAGCAAGTCTCTATGGACCAAGAGCTTAGGGAACCACAATAAGCTTTTGTTTGCATTCCTAGGGGTTTACTACATTGGCATTCACCTGTTCATCTATTCCCCTTCAGTACTAAGGGAGGACAAACCACCAGGGAGCTGAAACAATGCATGACTGTCTGGGAACCTCCTGCCTACCCTACTGCCACTGGAGTATGGAGAGAGCTCAAAGGAAGATGCTGGGACCCAGGCTGCCAGCAGAAGCTCTGCCTACAGACAGACATCAGCACTGCTAGGAATGGAAGGAAATAACCCGTCACAAACCATCCAGCGCTTGAACATCATAAGCCTGAAATTACCAGCCACAACTAGAGAAGCATCTTCTTCTCCTTGCAGTCACTACAACATCCACACTGGTAATGCTGCCATCCCTGTTCTGGTCACTCTCCTTTTCCCAGCAGACCACTTCTCATGTACAACCACCAGCAAACAAAGCACTGCCAGTTTCAAGGCCAGAGATGAACAGCACTTATTTTATTCCCCTAACTGAGATTAATGCCCTATGGTTTGAACTTACTCACTGGTGTGATGGCAAAGAAAAACAAGTGAGCTTGTGTATATGAGATCTATTTGGTGTATACGAGATACAGAAGTACTTGTTTTGGCCAAATTAAAGCTAGGTTGACTTCTTCTGGTATTATTTACCCATAATAAAAACTCTCCCTTTTTTTTCTTTTTCCAAAAAATTTTTTAAAAGCTTATTAGCACCAGTTCAGAAATCATTAAGTGTAAGTACTCTCTAATCTTCATGTAATGTTTCCAGTTGAATGGCCTTATCCAAAGATGGATAAGGAGAGAAATACAGACTTTAAATGGTGCATCTACAATGTTATATTTCAGCTAGATTGTACACAGTGTTTTCTCCCTCAGTACTGATTTTCATTCCCATTTTTAACTTCCAGATCTCAAAGATCTAATGCTTAGAGAGCAAGTGAATACCAGACTCTCTCAGGTCATGACCCATCCAAACGTCCAGGCCACATTTCTGACCCATATGTGTTGTGTCTTTGAAATCTGAGGCCCTCCCCAAAATTCATGGTTACAGCAGCAGAATTCAGAATTCAAGGAAGAACCAGTAACTCCATTTATTACATGACTGTTACCATATGAATTCATGTCATTTAAATTTTCATCATACACGTTGAAAGAGAACGCTGGGAAAATAGTAGAAGGTATGTTAGATACAAATAAAAATCTCAGATATTTTGGCTCTACTGGTGATTCTGGGCGTGCACAATTAATGAGCCCTGGTTAACAAGTGGCATCGAGTCCTGAGAGAGAAGACAGGCTTGGCCTCCTACAGCTGATTTGCTCTAAGGAAGTACTCAGTCCCTCTGAGCTCAAGTTAGAACAAGAAAAACGTTCAAGGTATCTATCCCATGAAACACCCATTCACTGCCAGAATACAAAATGGCAAACAGAAGAGCTTTGCAAAAGTTGACAGCCACTGAGGTCATGACTGGGATGTTACATCCATGAACTTGACACAGTAATAACCAATAGACCAACCCCTCCCTCGTCATTAAGAATTCAACTTTCCTTAGCCACAGATGTCTGAATCACTCTGGTGACTCAAAGTGGAGCATATCCCGCCTCAGAGACAGCTCCAACTGAGTCAGGCTAGGATTAGCATGCATCCTTTACTCCTACCAGTGCTCTTCTTCTGAACCACAGCTGCCCCCATTCCCTCTCCAGACACCCCATGCATACACACGCTCCCAGTGATTTTTCTGCTCTTTGGGGAACTGCTTTTTTTCTTTCCTTCTTTCCTCCTGGTATCTGACTGTGCTTCCTGTCAGCTGGTTACCCATTATAAATCCCTACTGAGTAGACTTACGTGAATAATGGATTTTATGGCTGAGCGGACAAGCTAAAAAGCTGGAGATTTAAAAAAAAATAAAAATCCCTTTTAGGTCAATCCAAAGTGATAACATTTCGGGGAGCTGGCACAAGATTTTAAAAAACAATTGCTTGAGGTTGAACAAAACATCAGACACAAACAAAAGTGAAAAAAAAAATCACTTAAATTTGGGGCTGTTTAACCCTTTTCTGAAATGCGTTTTATTTACAAGTTAGATGTGTTGATTTAATGTTGAAGCATTTCCTTTAGAAAGTATTTGTAGAAGAAACATTTACACAGTTACAGAAGTGTTTTTCCTTTTGTTTTTGAATAAAACTATTTACCAAATGTATCTAACAAAATCTGCAAGTCATCATCTCAAAAACTGCACTTTTCAGCAAACATTCTTTCCTAAAAAAGTTTCCATTTAAATGTTCATGTTTCCTCTAGTGCATTTTTCTTTCATAAATCAGCACTGATAGCCAGAAAGACACCAGTCAAATAGCTTCAACAAGAATGAGACTCATCAGTTACTGTGAATGGTGGAATAATACCCTGTATTTTGAAGGTCCTATTCATCCCGACTTTCTCTAGTTTAGAAATCCCATCCTACACCCTCATGATCTCTGTATCCTGAGGATATAGGTCAGTTTTTCAGAATCGTGACTGAGATTTTGACTATACATCACCTTGAAACACAGACCAACATTACTTAATATTTGGCATTGAAACAACAAGATACTGAACACTATTGTGCATCTGTCAGGCAGCACAGCAAGCCAGTTCCCACCCGCATGTTCCCCAGCTCAGTCGTAGTCTCAAAGAGGTCCCTGACTTCTTGGAGCAGGTTGGTGCTTGGCTGGTCTCATCTGACTTTGCCCTACAGCAAGTCCCCTTGCATGGGTGTGCCTGCCTTTTCCCACAGCAGGCAACAGGGAGTCTTTGGAAAACATCTTCTTGTGTGGACCTCACAGGCCTCTCTCAGTGACTCCTGTGCCATAGCAGTGCCACTTGGAAGCACCTCATTCAGGATAGAGGCAACGTAGACATCAACACCTGAATCTAAGGTTGTTTGTCCCTTCCTGCTTAAATTCAGACATGATTTTGCAAAACTTCTCTTCTGCAACATCTGACATTTTTGGCAAAGTCTGTCCCTTCCACCTCCCAGCAAATGGG
>NW_009953386.1:945988-946894 GCF_000747805.2 Chaetura pelagica | reverse complement strand
AAGAGTAGAATGACAGAAATTCTTAACAAAGGACGGATGTTTCTAAAACTGAGGAAACAATCCTTCCCATCCCCCCAGCCCAGTTGTTTTAAGAAACTACTGAATGCTTTTAGCTGAAAATTCACACCTCTGGCACATAAGGTTTCAGCCTAAATAACTGGATTTAAATTCACTGGTGGTATCAAAAACTGAAAGTAGATTTAGAGTGGTAAGAAGCAGGCAGTCTTAACAACAAGCATCGCTTGCTGTGCCATGTTTTAATAAAATATTATCTGTCATCAAAATTAGCCAGCCCTCTTAAAAATTCAGGCTTTTGTGGTCTTATTTTTTTGCTCCCCCACAGTCTGCTTCTAGGCTCCAACTGTATCCATGTATAATCTATGGCTGTTTTGCAGAATTGAGTTACTACTCTTTGAATCATAATCCTTTTAAACAAGGTTAGAGGTTTCTGCTTGGCCAGCTGCCACTTTCCTCTGCAATTTGTATTTATGACATGATCATGATGGACCTGATATTCCGTAACTGGCATAACTTGTGTCATCACTTGTGCTCTGGCAAACTGTGTGTAAAATGCTACAGATGCAGAAAAGTTGGTGCTCTACTCATGGGCTAAGCAATCAGTTTGCACAGGTGTCAGGGACTGTCGGGGGGTACAAGGAAGAGGAAACCACACCCTTGTGATTATGATCACAAGCCCCAGGTGAACTAGAAGACTCTCAGTGATTGACAGTAATGAGGAAAAGAAACAGAATTAGTAATTCTGCGATGAGGTGCACAGTGGGGAGAAAGAGTAACAGCAGCAAAGCAACGCTGTGAAAAAATGAGCAAGACAAAGGGGAAGGGAACAGCAGAAAAACTGAGAGAAATAAATGTGAAGTGGGGGAAAGAAACAAGGGCAGGGAAAGA
>NW_009953386.1:908437-945681 GCF_000747805.2 Chaetura pelagica | reverse complement strand
GGGAAAGAGATTCAGCACAAGATAAGAAAGAAGAGCACTGAGAAGTGTTTATACAGATACATGTGCCAGAAGCCCAGACACTGGAGTGAATCCCAAGCAGCTGTCATGCAGCCCATCCACATTGCTGGTGAGGAACAAGAACAGTTAGGGGTCTCACCGTGAATTTCTTGTAGAGCTCATAAGTGAGGAGAGGGTTGGGCAGTTCCCTGAAGTACAGCTTGCAGAGTGACCCCACGCAGTGGATGTCCTGGAGGTAAACTTCCCTTGTCAGATCCGGGCATTGGTCAGAAACAAACTCTTGTCTGAAACAATATGGAGACATAATGATGTAGACAAATAAGAGCTACTCCATCCCAGTACTCCACCCTAAGCTGTCTTTTACAACTAGAGGAACAAACAAACTGGAAAGCAAAGTTTTCCCTGAAGCCTGGCCCAGACTGTTTCCTTGGATCAGGCCCTGAGATTTCAACTGGTCTCTGGCTTTCCTAACATAGTCCCATGAGTGGACCCCCAACTGATGTGAAGAGATTGCTTTCTGCTAAAGTGTGAGAGAGAACACTCAGCATTTGTGCTGAGACCCTACAGGCCTTTCCCATTAAGAGATGCAGAGGGAGATAATTCTTTTTCTTTGTCATCGACTAATCCCTGAAATGTTGTATTTCCGTCTTATCAGCTTCAGAGACAGTTTATCTTCTGCATCAGTGTAGATAGAGCTCAGTTGGCCCCAATCTGTGCCTGAGGGACTAACAGTGAAAAGGTACCAAGCAATGTCACCAAAGCTCTCTGGCACTCAGACAGGTTGCCCTTACCTCAGCTTTTGTATGTTGGATGTCACTCCTGAGAGGCGGTAGATCCCATCCACGATGCCATGAGTCTCAATGAACTCCGCACAGCTCTTCAGCACGTAGGGGACTAGGAGAGGAAAGCAAAGCAAGGAGCCCAATGAATACTCTCTGAGAACTTCCACAAGTCACCACAGAGGTGAAAGTCACCGCATACACAAGCTTTCTCTGAGAGCCCTCAGAGAAAGGGTACAGCAATGGGAGAAGTACAGGGCAAACCAAAAATAAATCCCATAAAGCAACCAGAGCCAATTTGCACAGTGACGACAGGCTACGGTTGTGCCACACCATGTTCACTGACATATGACAATGGCTGACCCTGAAGACACAGGAACGTTGTGGGATGAAAGGTGAATTTTCTCTCTCTCCCTTTGTTTTCTTTCCAGGAAAAAAAAAACAAACAAAAAACACCACAACAAAACAACAACAACAAAAACCAAAACCAACCAAACAAAAAAACCAACAAGCACCAATTTCATTCTAATTGAAAGAATGAGGTAAATCATGAAGTCCTGAGAAACTCCCCCCTCCCCAAGTCAGAGCTCCAGCTTTGCTAAATTGTGCCAAAAGGTCTGATTGGCTTGGATAAAAATCAGAGAGGCATTTGCACTTCCATATAAGCCTACATACCCATAGCTCAGTGCTCATAAACTCCCTCAGAGGGGGTATAAAGTTCAAATATTGACTAGATCTGCACACTGACAAAATCTGACATTGGCTTCAAAAGAACTCTAACATAACCAGCCAAAGACTTAACCAGCCTTAAAGCTGAGAGAAGCTGAGAGGAGCCTGAGGCACAACATTTACATCCAGACCCGGACTCAAAGCCTATGTTTATTTTTTCCCCATATAGGTATAGGAAACCCCCATCCTCTTGGTCAGACCAAGCCTCACTGTCCCCAGTACTATAACAACCCTAGCTATAACAATAACAGTAAGAGAGTCCTTCCTTATTAGGTGCTAGAAACTACAGTGTATTTTAACAAAATGCTTCACACAGCCATAAGTACAAAAGTCAGTAAATGCAGAAGTTACAGTTCCCTGCAGTAATGCTGACTCTGCTGCACTGCACATTGGGCAAGCAGTGTGGAAGAAAAGACTAAGCCACATGTTTAGCTGGAAAGGCAGGCACAGCAATTACTGCATCTTCGCAACACTGCAGAGACAGTCCCTCTGGCTGGACTTCCCTTGAGTTCTTCTGCTCAAAGTTCAGGACCATAATGACACACTGACATATGCTTTATCAGGTGGGATTCAAAGACAGCACTCCAAGGACAGCCTGAACAAAAACCAGCTGATACATTAATATATTTCTCTTGCATGCCACTGAGGCCAGAGCCAGCTCACAGGTGGACTTGACCCTACTTAGCAGCCCAGGGCACAGGCTCTGGTGACGAGTGGTCCCGAGCTGGTACCTACCTCAGTGACACACTATTACCGAGCTCAGTTGGTCAAGGAAGTGCTGCCGTTCTGCCTACCAGTAAAGAGGTCTTCCTTGTGTTTCCCTTCTCTTCTCTTTTGGCCAACCCCAATGCAGGAATACACAAAGTGCCAGTGATTGCTTGAAAGCCTGAATGACCCAAACAGACTAATTCTGCTCTGTTAAAGAAGTCTCTTCAGAACAACAAGGAAAAATTGACTTCATGTATTTTGCGCAAGGACTCGTGATGCAGGTACACTATTTGTGCTGTCACTCAAAGCCCTTGGACTGATTTTTAAGACCTTCAAGCTGTTGGGCTAAGGCTAACAGCAGAAATTCAGGCAGGGGCCATAGCCTCCCATAACAATGATGTTCACAGGAAACCATGAAATCACCAACAGAGCAAAAGTTTTGTCCACAGCAGTCACAGAGTCATAGGATTGTTTCCTCAAGGATTTTTGGAGAAGGCACATCAGCGCTTTCCTGAAAGAACATGGAAGATGCTCATTTCAGTGCCTACAGTACATACTTCCTAAGAGGATTAGATGATGTGGAAAGAGAAGGAGCAAAAAAGAAGTATGAAATTTCCTTAAAATCCTGCCAAGAAAAGCCCAAGTGACACATCAAGGAAGAGGACCTTACTATCTCTGAGTAAGACCTGATTATCTGTAACCACAAGTAGGCAACTAAGATCATATGATGATGAGCATGATTAAAATTAAAAAAAAAAAAAGAAGGAAAGGAAAGGCAAATTACTTCAGACCTCTCCATTTCTGGCTGGTCAGGCTGTACCATCTTTGTGGCAGGAGCTACGCATACATGGCATATTAAGATATCCTTCTTAGTAGGGGTCTCTGGGAATAGATCTAATGTAAGTAGCAAAAATGAAAGCTAGGCAGATCCATGTTCACTTCCAATCTATTTGGGTGGGAGAATGGTTGAACCACTCCATGCCACCTAGAAAAAGAAGAGTCAATTTAACTGAAAACCTATTTGATCATGACAGGCAAATGCAAGGTTTATTTAAAAATTAAACAGTCTTTCATACAGACAAACTTCATATGATAGTGCTTAGATGCCACAAAATGAGGTCCATGCTCACAGCACCCTTCCTTAGGCACTTTTTAAAATCTTGGTGTTCAAAATGAGCACACCAACTAAAAATGCATATACTGATGTTTGTCATGACTAATTTGACCACTTGAAACTAAGACCTATTAAATCACACCTTTTTTTTTTTTTTTGCAAAGTTTTAAGTTTCCTTGGGATAAATTAGGTCAAGAGGCCTCAGGCAGGTGAGCAAACATCTCATACACAAACCAGAGAAGGCTAGATCCATCTGTTGAGGGCAGGTAAGCAAAAAAAAACAACAGGGGCCTAAGGGCAATAATCTGTAGCAAACATTTAAAATTAAACTCATTTTTAAAGTGGGTGAAGACTCCAGAGACAACCTATAGACTGCAGATAGACAATACGTTGCAAGCTCTGCAAGTATCTCTTACTTCAGCCCTGCAGTCTTCCCAGATTTTCCAGCCCTGGGCATCTCACATATCTCTGCCAGTGCACCTCTCTCATCATGTACGTGATTTCCCACCATACCAAGTCTCTAGATTTTGTGAAGAGAAACATCTAGTTACACTAAAATGTGTGGTGGTTTTCTGATGTCAAAAAAACACCCCAAAACAAACAACACAGAGGACACATTTCTCTTGTAACCAAAACTACAGACTTTGACCTCAGATCCCTGGAGGTGAAGGGACCGCATCAGCTTCCCGCAAAGCAAGCCCGTAAATGCAGCACTTGTGTGAAACTGGACCACAATAAATGTTTTACTTGAGCAGAACCTGTAGCTCTGAAATTCCTGAGCTGCTCAGATCTCCTAAAAAGCTGACTCTTTCAGGCACTTGGAGGAGGCGAGGCCGGAGCAGCAGTGAGCAGCTCCCTCCTACTGCCAGGTGCTTCTGGGGCGGTTTGATCATTTCAGACACGGGGCTCCTGATGACTCAAAACAAAGGCTGTGATCAACCCTGAGCACGGGGAGGTACAGACTCCAACATGCTTTAGAATGGGACTGCATTGGCATTACAGGGCATGTGTAAACCAGAGCTGGGTCTCTCCCGAAAGAAGGCGGGACGTGGATGAGGATTTGCAGCAGGGGTGTGCATGTGCGTGCAGGCACAGAAAGGGGTGGGCGGGGGGCTGCCCAATCTTGACACTTCTATAATTAAAACTGTGCTGGAGGCTTAGAAGTTGGAAGAGGCAGCTGGTGTCACACAGACCCTGCTTGTTCTGCCAGACAGCCAAACTGTCCTCATTTAAAACTACAATAGAAACCAGATGGAGGAGGAGAGGCACAAGGCATCAGTCAGAAGGGAAATTGAGTTATAAACATACTGCACACAAAAGACAATACTTCTCTTCCCCTAGACAAAAATAAACCAGAAGGGCAGTCACAGTAACTCGTTCCACTCTCACTGGATATCACCTCCAAGTTCAGCACATGCAGACATTCACCTTCACTGGGGTCTTTTCTGTGGCCAAAGCTCATGTCAACTCCTTTATAAATGTCTGTGGCTTTTGCTAGGTCAGATATCTCAGCCCTCCTCCCCTGATCCCACCGGCTTCCAGTGCCAGTGGTATGTACTGACTCTCCCCTCCCAGCATTGCTGGGAAGGGGGCATCTCTCCCTTCTCCTTTCCCTTCCCAGTCATGGTGCTACCACCCACCAAATGTTCCCACCAGCAAGCAAGCTACTTACTCTTTGCCTGCCTGACAAAGGCTTTATCTGGCTGACCATTTTGCATCAAAGCCAGGGAGACCTTCAAGCAGGCACCTAACTCAATCACCAAGCAGCCCTAGTAGGAGGGAACACTGGGAAGAGAGGGAGTCACTGCATCTAATGACCAGTGGAAGAATGGCCTCCTGGTCTACCACTGAAGCCAATGAAGGGCAAGAAAGATCCTAGTCCGAGAGGAGATGCAAGCAATGCCCTATGGCCCCCAGTGCTGCCCTCCAGAAGAAACTTTTGGTCTCCATGGGCTACAGAAGGCCGCCAGGGAGAAGAAGGCTGGTAAGTCAATCACCTAAGCCAGTCAGTGCTAACACTGTCAAGCCATTAGCTTAAAGCTAATTAACCTGGACTGGGTCACGCATTCAGGGTACACAGGACTGAACTGGACTGAAGAGCAGAAGCCTTCATTTATGTCTTTTTCCTTTGTTCTCTCAGAAAGCTCCTTCCAAGGATTAAATTACTGACAGAGCTACTCAGGTCCTCTTTAAGGGTTCGTTTATGCCACATGGAAGGCGTTTCACATCCTCTCTAATTTATTTTTTTAGTTTAGTTCAAGTAATGGGAGCTAAATGCAGACATTTCCTTTTACCTGAAACATTAACTTGTTGACGTTTGACATGCAGGAAATAGTTGGGGGTTTGCTTTTGTTTTATTTCTCCCTAGAAGTAATCCTGCACCAAAAAAAAGCTGTGGGCATTTTTATTTCACTATTTCAGTTTTGTTATGTATTAATACTTTTTTAAATGTCTTCTATTGTCCTCAATAGTGGTGCACGCTTGCTATAATGCTATGTCAATAGCATGGCAATAAAGGTCAAAATAATCTCTTGTTTCAATTTAAATGACTAAATTAGGAAATATTTCCTCCTGAAAAATAAGTGTTTCAATCTGTACTAAGCAAGAGCTGTTATTTTGTACAAAACTAACAACAGTACACAGTTTAGACAGACTAATATATTAACTTGGTCTCCTAGTCACAGGAAAGGAACAGCACTGTATAAATGGCAACATACTCGAGAGTCAGTATCTCCAACGTTTTTTGCTGCATTTTGCTGCCTGTCCTGATGCTTCCCACATTAAATCACACACTGATAATGCTGATTCGTTTTTCTGGATTTGTTTTGGTTTTTTTCTGATCTTGTCTGATTTTAACTAGGCATAAGGTTGGCTGAAAAACATATTCCTGAGAGATCAAACTGTGCTCTCCTCCTTGCAGCTTTCCCAAGCCCTGGTCCAGCATGGCAGGCAGTCATGATTCCAGTTTGCTTTCTAGTGCATAGCCTTGACCTGTGCCAGCTAAGGATAAGTCCTGTCTTGCCTCTAGTTACCATCTCCTTCACCATCCACTGTCTTCTTGTCAGTGGTGGCCAGGGATGGAAGTGATCACAGCATCCAAAATCACTGCTGAGGATCTCTCCTGCTCAGAGATGAAGGATGCTGGCAACTCTGGGGATGGGGACAGTTTGCCCTGCTGGACCTAACTGCTACTCTGGGGATGGGGACAGTTTGCCCTGCTGGACAAGCAGGAAGAAGGAGAACCAGAGGGCTTCAGTCTCCAGGATGTCTATGTATACTTTTCATCAGCCCTGAATTCATTCTACAGAAGAAAAAAAATAAACTGTCTCACCATCAAATTCAGTGTTTAGCTTGGCTGTGAGTGCTGAGCCACCACAACCCCAACCCAATGCACACACACACACACCTGTGTTTAAACAGTATCAGATAGCTCAACACCACTAACCAGGCTTAAAACCAAATCACTTTGTTAGAGTTCTCCTTGCCTCTTCTGCCTTAGCTGCCCTAATCAGTGTTAAAAGAAATAAATAGATTAATAGCTGGTCCCAACACGATCCTGTCTGCACGACTGAATCACCACCTAAGTCACACGCTTCATTTTTCCCCCCTCCTCTACTTCTGTGGGAAACATCTCTGCAGTGTTGTGAATGGCACAATAGTGCTGTTCGTTATGATGAAAGCACCATCCTGTGATTCTGGCCACCAGAGACTCAGGAAAAGCAGATCTCAACCCTGTCAGATGCTGTGAGGCACCATCCTCCGCGGCTTGGGCGGGCAGTGGAACCGCTGAGCGCTGCTCGGGACGCTGCTTTCAGCCAAGTGCATCTACCTCAACACAGCCTGCAGGCCCGGGGTGAGTCTGAATGAAGTCAATGGCACCACCAAAAAGAGGGTTTTTTTAATTCCCACCGATATCATACCCAGCTTACATCTCACATATCTAAATAAGACATGTAGGAACAACTGATCTTCCAGAGACTTTTGACAACTGTGATGTTCCGGGCAGAATTGAAAGAGCCTGTGGCAGACCTGGCCAGCTCGTCAACAACATCAATCAAAGAAAACCTAAAAAGAAAGCACCACACAGGCAGACGTTCAATTCTGACTCTCACCCCTGCTGGTCACCATGCCCCTCTGAAATGTGACCAGCACCTTGACATGGCTGGCAAATTCTGTCATGCAGGCACTTTTGAAAAGAAGCTGTACTAAATACTAGAACAATTTTGTTAGGAAAACATCCTGCTGTGGGTTTCCTGAAAAAAAAAGCAAACAAAAAAACCCCAGATAACGAACAGGATATCTCCACTCCTAACTTTTATGACTCTTTAGTGCAGCCACCTCGGAAAACAGCAGCTCAGGTTCCGCAGGGCAGGTCAATGAGCTGTGCACATCCTCAGCTAGACATCTGAATCCTAACAACCCTGATCCACAGCAGATTGGAGTAGATACAGGTCACCACAGCACAAGCAATTGAGGCAATTCATTCTGGAGGCAGGGGTAGCAGGACTATTTAAGCTGTCTCAGAAAAGGGACTTTTGTATAAGTACAGAAAAGATCAGAGTAGTTTTGAAGCTCCCTATAATGAATTGACCTCCACCTCAGTAAATGCATAGATACTGACACAGCCCGGATTTAATAACCCGGGAAGGTTAGAACTTGACCCCCTTGCTTTCTGGTCCCTCACAGATACCATGAGGATAAGCACTGTGAGACAGAAATGTTGCCATAAACCCAGCTTCTGATGACACATACTAAAAAATTACCGAATACAAAGGCTGCATCAGCACTGATCAGGAGTGAGAGGGGCAATGCGGATGCTGCAGCTCATGGGAGCCGAGAGAAGCAGCCTGCAAGGGAAGAGTAAACAGCCAGTGATGTAGGCTTCATTTTAAGTCTCTTGAGTGGCCACTGTCCTTCATTCAGACCAATTAACAAGCTTAAGCACTGCAGGTATCACACAGTATCATGTTTTCCTTCCTTTCTCCACCATCTTCGTAACCATGAAAACCAAGGTAAGCCATGCTAACCTACTTAACTGCTGACAACAAAGCAAGGAAAATACATGGATTTCATAAGTTTTTTCCTCCTCTCAATAGATTTTGACCTATATGTTTTTATTTACAAGGGTTTCAGAAGCAAGTTAGAAAACAAACAGTGCATGGTCTCCATCTTTTACCTGAGCCTTGCTCAGTTTCTTACAGTCCCCAAATTACTCTAGAGGTAATCTGTGAACTATTGCACCCATTTCTTGACTATAAAAAGAGTGTAGAGACCAACATCTCCCTTGACATCTGGGAAGTCTTACACAAGATTCTTGGGATGTCAGAATCTGGAAAACGGTAATTCAAGGGGATCAACACATACTCCCTACCTGGCTGTCACTGTTTATTTGTTCTTTATTCCTTTTAGGCTGGACTTTAGTGTGCCAGGAAAAAGGGATTCTAGTTTTCTCTTTACAAGGAAGCTTTTGGGGGCTGTTAGACAGAAATTCCGGATGCTTAGATCTTGATGTGCATCTGAAAAATGGCAGCTACTGGTTAAAGTTTTGAAGTCCTTTCTATTATGCCTTTCACAAACACCACATCTATACACCAAAATCAATAGAAATGTCTACAGGATATAGAATTTGTCTGTAGTTCCTCTGCTGTTCTGTCAAGCTATCTCACTGTTAGACAGATCCTTAGTCCACTTTCATAGTGATGGCATGCTGGTGGCCTAAGCAACTAGCTCCCAGATGGATGCTTTTGGAAGGCTTCAGGAAAAATGACAGAACAATAGAATGGTTTGGATTAGAAGGGACTCAAAGACTATCGATTTCCAAGCCCCCTACATGCGCAGGGACTCCTCCTGCTAGACAAGGTTGCTTAAAGCCTCATCCAGCCTGACCTCAAAGACTTCCAGGGATGAGGCATCCACAACTTCCTTGGGCAACTTGTACCAATGTCTCACTACCCTCACAGTGAAGACTTTCTTCCTAGTGTCTAGCCTAAATCTACTCTATTCTAGTCTAAAGCCATTTAAAAAAATTGCAGGGCTGAATCTCACAGCATTTATTTATATCTTTTTATTTTGCCCTCTGTCACACTGATGAACTGATGCAGACTGACACTAGATTATGCAGCAATGTTCTTTAACTCAGGCCCCTCACTGGTCTTGCCTCTAGGGCTCTTCTAGTGAAGAGTGGATACAGAGAGGTTATTCCAAATGGGCTGTTTTACAGATAGTCAACAACTTCGGGCAAAGAGCAGGGAAAATTGCTGAGGAACATTATATATCACAGACAGACAGATGAGGAGCCTAAATACAAACCCATAAAGGCTGCAAATCAGAAGTGAAAGGCAAATGAAAACAGACTTTTGAGAAAAAGTAAATAAGGCCTTATGATGTCAATTTGATTGAAAACAAACATGCAAAGGCACTAGCAATAAGCAGTCATTATAGTTCGAAGCCAAGCAGCACAAAATCCATTCCATCTTTGCTCAGTTGCTGAGCATATATTTAGTCTGCGTGTTTTCATTGCAAGGCTGGCTGGGCCTGACCCAAAGAACCACACTCATATAAAAAATCCCATTGAATTCAGCAGCATTTTCCACAAGAGAGAAAAAATAATAAATCTGTTTGTTCTACTCTCTCTTACCATGGCATGCAAATGCTAGTAAATGAGGTGTAGGAAAGATAGAAGAATTTTCACCAGCTTTACAGGAGCATAAAATGATGGTGTGAGGTTCAACACAGAGTGGAGAGTTAAGACTGCTGCTGGCAGTAGAAGGTCACCTAGAAATGCTCCTCCCAGCCCTGCTCAGAGAAGGCTGAAAACAAGTCAGTCTTTATTTGAAGAGGATTAAGCTGTGGGTGACTGGGATTGCTGATGTTTGTCTGATGAAATGAGGTGCTGTTCTATCCATCCTAAGCAATGCCCAGAGCATACAAATGCCACAGCCTGTGGGCTCAGCTTCTCTCTAAGTGGAGCACGGAGAAAATTCTGCCAGAAGCAGTACCTGGTCAGACACACATACCTCTACACATAAGTAGATGTAGATGTATATCTATGTCTATATCAACATATATGTGTGTGTGCATACGTACATGCATGTATTTTTAAATATACAATTATATTTTTTATGTGTGTGAGAGAGATTTAATGTGCATTAACAGGAAAATCTTAGAGCAACAGCATTTAAGAAGGTGTCAGTCGAAGCCTAAAACCTAGAGGTGGTATTTTCTGAGTCAAAAACTGCAAAAGTCTTACTAGGCTGAAGTCATAGGTCTGGGGGATACATCATTACATGCTGGTGCTCTTGTTTGTTGAAGCTTGCTCAGCCAGATACAGAATAAGCCATTGTCACTGATATTTTCCATGCTGTCCTGTTCCAGGCAAAGTGCCTTCAGCTAGTGCATTGCCCTGCATGTTGCTACTCTGCTGAAGGCCTTTCTGGGTGAAGTACTCAGTCTCAGCCAAGGGCTAGCTCAGTCTCAGCTGTTGGGCTAGGGGTGGATTCCATCAGCAAGTCCAGAACCAGGCTCAGTGGATCGGTTTCACTCAGTAGCTTAGTTAAGAAGGGATATGGGTGGTTTTGGCTACACCTTTTCAACTCCAGAGGCTGCAGCCCTCTAAAGTGTACTCTACAGTCTTGATCACCAGGATCTTATTTTCCTTTCCATACACTGAGGAGAGTAAAGAGTTCGAAAAGAAGCTGCTGAGCAGCCTGACTCCAACAGCTGGAAGTGGTGCTACACCTTCAGGGCTTCTTTCAGAAACAGCAGGGAAAACAGCACTGCTCCATCTGCCAGCCTTGTGGCAGATCAGCACTCCACGTGTGTTGCAAGAGGGCAGCTCGCTTGCTCTCCGAAGCCTGTGAGAATCATCCAGGACAGCGGAGCAGGCAGAACAGCATCTGCAGATGGTGTCACACAGCCTCCCAGCCTTCCAGAGGCCAATGCTGGGCTGGGATTGCTTAGTGGAAAATATTTCCTGCCATGCTGTATGTGTCTGCCTCCGCCCCAGGATGTCAGTGCATAACTACCAAGATGCAACTAAAGCATATGGCATGGCTTCTCCAAGGATGACCTGCAGAGACTGTACCTCCACAACTGCCTGCCAGAGGGGTAAGAGAAACAGAAACAGACAATAGTGCTGTCAAGTCAGCGATGAAGAATAACACGGCCTTTGCAAGCCCTAATAAAAGGAGAAAAGAAACAAAGTTGAATAAAATATTACAGCAAGATGGTCTCTTCTTATTCCTTGAACAAGCTTCTGTCTTCTCACCTAGCAGGGAACAAGTCAGGAGAGATATGTCTCTAAAGGTTACTTTTCTTTGTACTCCCAAGGCTCTTCTGCTCCCAATGGGAGCAGCTGTCCCCATGACTATTCTCCCCCACAGAAAATTCCCCCCAGTTCCAGATGGGATACAAGCCTCCTTCTCGCTTCATCTCTCAATAAATATGCATGCCAGGGGTTATCAAACTGAGGGTCATTCTCAGGGCTAACAACGGAAAAAAAAGCAATACCCAGCTGTTCCTGAAGCACTAAATCTAGTCACTTCACAACTGCACTCCTCAGTTTCCAAGCCCCCCAACAGATTCCTGACACATTCCGTATTCTTCTCTTTATTTTGTTTTCCATTTGGCAAAGGACAGGCTCCGAACCAGCGTGAAGAAAAACAACCTTTCCCCCTCCCCCTTCATTTTTTTCATTTTTTGGTCTTTTTTTCACAGCGCTATCTCTGCTCCAAGTCAGGCCAGGTAGTGCTTATCATTTCCTCTGCACTGCAAACACCAGCCTGCCTGCGTTTCCTGCCGCAGAGCCCGACACCACACGCTGACATTGTTTTCCAGGCCCCCCTCGCTCGGAGGCAGGAGCAGCTCTGCCTCACAGTGCTTCCTGTTGATGTCAGGACCCTCTTCCTCCCAAAGCAACTGGGCTTCCTGCCGGCATCTGTGTCCTTTTCCATGAGGACTAGCGGGAGCCATTTTCCTACACAGCGGCCAGGGATGGGGGGGGAAATATTTGTAAAAAAAAAAAAAAGGCAGTGGAGACAGGGTTATAATGGGGAGAAGTAGGGTGGATGTTTTGGTGTTTGGTTTTTTTTTTCTCATGGAGCTGTTGAAGAATATCTGGGGCCCCACTCAGCGAGGAGGAGAGAGAAGAGATGAGAGGTCAATACAGTAGAGTTATGTGTCAGAGATGCCGGTATTAGAAAGTACCAGAGAAATCATTTATTAGCAGAGAACATCAGAGACTAATTACAACTGCTGATTTCCCACTGCTAAGGAATGTAAGCTCACAAAAGAAAAGCTATAGCCACAGCCCCCGTGCTCTAGTGGTGCTGTCGTAAGCTCTGGGAGATGCCAAGACCTTTACACCAGACCATTGCCTTTATTTTTACTCTTTCAAATGGAGGAATCTCTGCTGCTGCCAGCACTGTTTCATCAACAGTGGAGAGACTGGACAATGAGTGCAGAACACATCCAAGGCCAAGCAGAAGCACTCCAGCTCCACAGACTGCCACTGCATGAGCTGCTGGCCCCAGCAGAGAAGGGAAAGCCTAACCAAATAGCATTTTGGACCTCCACACAGTCTAGGTTTGCATTTCTCCCTTTATAGAAGCTGATGGGCTTGTCCCACGTCCCACTAGGAGCTTACAAGCTGGCTGCACAGTGTAGCCCAGGAATGTGTGATTACAGGCTCCATCATGATGGGGACACAGGACAGGGCAGAGCACAAGGAGCACAGCCAGCTGTGGCAGTGGCATTGCCTGCCCTCTGCAGCATTTCAGCCAGCTGGCTCACATCTCCTCCTACACAGAGCAAGGAGCTGGCTTGCCTCAGGACATGTTCTCCTGCAAGCAGAGGTTTTCTCTACCTAGAGAATGACTGGGGAAATAGAATCCCCCCGTACTTTCTATACTACACTTGAAACTATGGCCAAAACCAGTGAGGTGGGAAGGTGGTTTACCAAGGGCTCACTAGTAGTAACCAAACAAGTTATTAGGTCCCCTAATAACAACCAAAACAGGATCTATCCCTTTAGAGTCTCAACTGCTGCTCTTAATGGTGCTCTGGGATGGGTTTCATCAGTATTTCAAGAAAATATATTGTTCTAAAGTTAATTTATCCTTTTTTCCTGTCTGTTGCTTGGTCACCTTCCTGCGTCACTGTAAGAACTACGCAAAGGGTTACACTTCCAGTCTCTGGGTGTAAATTGCCACACAGGCTGGCAAAACTACTCCAGCTTTATGCAACTGTAGCCAGAGGCAGATGTGGCCCCAAGTCTGGCAGAGCCAGCTGAGTTGCAAGACAGTGAGCTGGAGCTTAGCTTTTCTCACAAGAAGAAGTTCTTACTCAAGGAGCAATTGCAAAATCTTGATGGCTGGTGTGGGTCTAAGACACAGAGTTAAAAAGCCTACCTACATCCTTGCAACAGAAGTTGGCCAGTGATGAAGGAGCGTGCAAGAGAAACAGGCTCCACCAAGCTCAGATTTTCCTATCACACTTTCCCTCTCTTTCAGTGCAGCACTCGTGAATGAATTACCTCAATCTCTCTTAAGCAATGCACTGACCAGGAAAAGGGTGTGGGGACTATTAATGGAAAAATCCTTGAATCTTTTAGCCCTGTAGCATGGCTACAGTTACAAGGAAAACAGGATACCATGCTGCATGTGGTGAGGAGGAAGAGAAAAGGAGCAGAAACTCTAATGATCTGCAGGGACTGACTGGCAAGGAAGAAGAACGTGGCATTGGGAAACAGGCACAGCTGGCCCAAATTACCAGGAGAGACATGAACACACACACAGTAACAGCCTGCACGGGGCACAGACACCACTGAGGGAAAGGACTTGTTCCGGATGAGCAAGGGGTTGTAACTAGGAGTGGCTGAATGCAATGATGAGGGGAAATTTAGGTTGAACGGTAGGAAAAACCTCCTAAGAGTGAGACAGAGAGTATCACGCTGTAGAACTGCTTTCTCAAGAGAGGGGGTTGGAGTCATGCTGCCTGAACATTTAAAATTAGACAGGAGATTACTCTGAAGGGAACAGTCCTGCACAGGCTGCTGTGACAAAGACAAAATGATGTTGCTGGCCAGCCCATGTTGTTATGAGGCAATGTCTTTTAAGCCATAGTGAGAACCCCTGGAAGAGCTTGCTGTGTTAACTCTACAGGAAAACCTGTAGTGCCAGCATTCACTACAACAAGGGACAGCAGCACTCCACCAGCAGCTGGAGTGAAAATTGGATACGAAAGCATGCAGGAAGAAATGCAACTTGAAAATCTTCCAGTGGAATGATTTTCCAGTGGAAAAGAGTACATTGCACAGAATCAAAATACTGCAGCAAAACACAAGAATTCCATTAGAAGTTTCAATCTAAGAAACACTCAAATATGTTGTTTCCAGAAGGTGACATGTGTTCACTTCTATATCATTATTTCCAATGTAGTATCACCTTTTTGAAAATTTTTACTTAGGAGAAATTTCTACTTTTTGTATTCAGATTCCAGATGAAAGGAAGTCTTGTAGTAAGTAAGGTGGAGCACAGTGTGAAACAGGAACCAGCTGTAATGGTTATCAAGTGATATCACCAGAGAAAGGCTACACTTCTGAGCACAGCAGCACCTTTCCTTGCAAGCTGAAGCCCAGAATATTGTGTGTATTTCTTGTAGATGAATGAGAGAAAAAGGAGGCAGGGGTCCTAAGGTGTGCTTTTCAACACTCAGGATAGAAAAAAAAACCCTCCAGCATATTCTCACAGAATTTGCTTTGCTTCCATCAGCAAAAATTTAACCTCTTGGCAAGGAGTCATGAATTAACAGAGGATAAGTATCATTCTCATCCCATAGGTGCAAAAAATGAGAAGCAGAAATTGACTGGTAGCAATGAGTTAGTGGAGGAGCTAAGGTTAAAGCCCACAGCTTTTATTCCTGCTCTGAAACTTAACCACATGGCCAGTTTTCCTGTACCTGAACTCCTCGTAAATAGCAATGTACCTTCAAAAGTTCAGAAGCTGGTAAAGCATGCAGACAGTCCAACTGGCTTATCAGAATCACTGACCCAGAGAGTCCAGTTGAAAATCTCACACAGACGTGTTTTCTGGGAGAGGCTCAGTTCTTCCCAGGCATCCACCAAACTAGAAAGACTGTCCCTACCCAAACTTCTAGTCAAAATCTGGATGCATGGACTAAAACCTTAGGAGGTGATTTAGGTCAGAGAGTGTTGATCAGACTCTTGAAGCAACCTTTTTGTTTTGTTGTCCTAAAAGTCTGCCTTGTACCAAAAGACCAGACTTCAGTACTCCTGTGCCTCGGAATATTTGGAACTGGATTTATGCTTTGTGGCTTGGTCTCACTTCTAATTCTTTTTTTTTTTTCCCCTTGAATGGTTCTCTCATAACTAAATACCACAATAATGGCAAGAAGTTACCCAGAGGCCATCTGGGGAGAAACTGCATTATTTCTGGTCATTTCAGGGAAGGGAGGTTAGTGGAGGGTGGGAGAGGAGGCCTGTGTTCACTGGAAAAGATGCTCTGTTTGTTCACAGATCAGTTATACCAAACTTCTTCTATTCCCTGCTTTCTGACTTCTTCTGTCTCCTCAGCTATACATTGGTTTATTTATCTTTCATTTTCATTTCACAGGGTACTCCATTTTCAGCAGAATTTTCTTCCCATGGTGACCAAATTCAAGCCCCACCACTGGTACCTGGACCGAGGTTTAAAATCCTTCTCCAACAAAAAGGCACTTGGATCTGGCATTTACAATTCAGGCCCCTATTTCCAACTGCATTTCTAAACTAGATCAAAGACTTTTGTTCCCAGCTTTTGTTCCCTCCTCTGTTCCCTTGAAATGTCAGCAAGCATGATGGCTTTGTTGATGCCGTCAGGGTGGTCTGACCACTTCCCACGCTGGGCACACAGATTGGGTAGCTGTGGAGCAGTCAGCAATTCACTGGGTGTCTCCTCTAGGATGTTGCTGTTCCTCACACCAAGGCTGTGGCCTGAAGCAGCAACGCTGCCATGAAATCAACAGAAAACAAATCCACCTCCAGCTGCCCTGGCTCACACAGGGACACAGACTGTTTGTTCCAAACCAGCAGCTGCCAATCCTGCCAGGAGGGCAAGAAACCACACTGGGAACTCGAGGCTCTCCTCAGATACTGAGATGGATATCCATCCCTTCAGACATTCCCTGCTTTGTCTGGAGGAAGGCTCAAAGTGTATGTACTTCTACTGCCTCCTGAGCCAACAGACTGCAGGGCTGTCAGAGCTCACAGCCCCCATAGCTGTTCTAGCTCTCTGCTGACTTCCAACTGGAAATGGTTTCTCTCAAGCCCAAGTGGGGGAGACTTCAGCATTTCCTACCCCAAACACCTCATGTTACCTCCCCAGATGTCCCTAAGGCTTTTCTGATGTGCCCTGGGACCTCCTTGGCTACTGGCTGTTCCTTGCTCATCCCTGGCTGCACTGCAAGGTAGGGGCCAGCAACACTGCAGGCCATCCTGACTTCACTTGTTCCTTGCAAGGTTATGGCAGAGCCTGTGCAGAGCCCAGCAGGCTTTGCCTGAGCACTGGGAGGTACCCACAAAACATGTCTGCCTACTGTCACAGCATCACAGAGTGATTTACAGGAGGGATGGGGAAAAGGATCGCCTATGAGTCAGCTACCAACCACAGGCTCTATTTCTCTGCCCCATCACAGGAGTCACTTTCAGCCTGCACTAGCTGGGAAGGGTTGCCTTACCATCACCCCTCTGCCCACCTGAAGTGTTCCTACCAAGGAGGAATCCCCAGGGCTTCCAGGATATTTGTGCTGCTCTCTCTGCTTTCTCCGCTAATACGTTGAAAAATATCAGCAGTGGCTTCTCAGCTGTTCTGTAACAAAGTGCTTGACTTCAGCCTGAAGAGCCCGAGTAGTGCTGCTCTACTGCACCTCCCTGGTAGCCATCATGTTAACTATGTGATCATACTTAGGAATGAGCTGAGGCTCTTGCTGCTCTTGGCTCTGCACCTCTTCAGTTCGACCAATCTTTTCCTAACACAATGCTTTTTCCCACTGCTTATTATTATTAATTCATTTTCTCCAATTACAGCAGAAAAGGGCCCTGGACAAAGAGGAATTTTGCAGCATGTCTCAAAAAATACGTTTGTCTGCAGCTTGGTGTCATTTAAGGAAGGTCATACTGTGGTCAAGCACTCTCAAAATAGACAATGCCTCGTCTCCAGGTCTCCAGAACCTCCCATCCAGTCACTGTCATCAAAGCTTTCAACTTGAGTGCTCCTCTGTTACATATCCAACGTCACCAATACTTTCTCAGCAGTCTGTCCCACAAGAGATTTAGACCAACACAATCTATTTCTCTTGAACTTGATACTACTACCACCTTCAGTGCCAACTGCAGTCAATTACAGCAGTGCTGTTGCCAAATCCACCTAAAATTTGGTGGTTTTTTTTTACTCTTGACACCAGTTGGGTCATGGTGCACTCTTTGAACTTCCCTAGAGCTAATTCTCAGTTCAGCCTGGTGGCAACAGAGAAAGTGTGAGTGATACAGAAGCACTTTGTCACAGGGGACATTCACCAGAACTCAAGTCACACAGACATTTCTTTTGTTCTGCTGTTTCACCAACCTAAATCATAAGCCCCTTTATGGCTGGGAACACTTGCTGTATATGCAGATTTGAAGCACTTCCACATCAGTTGGCTGCAGCATCCCAGATTTATACTAGTGTCACTGAGGTCAGAAGCTGGCCTGATGCCATGCAGCCTGTGCTTCTGGAGGAGCTCAATGGTAAAAGGCAGTATGTTGAAATGGAGGCAAGGTGTCAGAGTGCTGCAAGGTGTTGGAAAAAGCTTTCAGAGCCTTAGGAACAAAATGAGGACACCCCTTCTTTGCCACCACATGAATCCCTTATACTTCTTGTGCCTCACTGTGAGAAACCTCATGTGTTGGAGCATCATGTGAAAGGACACACATGAAGTACCAAGAGCCACATGCTCAGGAAGGCCTGTGATGTGACGTGTAGCCAAGGAGTATGTTCCTAAATGTACAGCTTGTACAGCCCTGCACCATCCAGTTTTTGCCACACAGCCCTTCATATTCCTTTCTACTCCATAGCTTCATAAACCAGCTGGGCAGGAGATAGCCAGTCAGGCCAGCTGTGCCTCTGGCCCACCTGAGCAAAGCAGGAAAGGGGCTGCAGGGAAACACACCAATATGAATGAATGAAATGCAGACATGGAGAGAGACTCCACTGTCATGGAGTACAGACCAACGCCCTAGGGCCCTGGGCACAGATGGTCCCACGTGCAGTTAGAGGCTGGTTTCACTGCAAGCATGGTACAGACACCTTTGTGCACATGCAGCATTCAGGCCACCCCAGGTTTCAGGATGGCTCTGGGTAGAGATGGAAGTCAGTTGTATGAATGCCACACATCACGCACTGCTCTTGATCTGAAATGCTGGGCATAAATGCCATGATTTAGCAGCACAGCCCAGTTGGTAACTGATCCCTTGGTTTTGCAGTATACAAACAGACAGTTGGGTAGGTTAAGTCTTGTTGAACTCAGACTGGAAGGGGAGATGGCAAAGTGGGTGGGAGTCATAGTCAGGTATATATCAGCAAGCTTGTCCTGCTCAGAAGAAAATAAGGAAGTGTTAAAAAAGATAAGAGATGTGTTCGGGGAATCTGCTTTTGAATCTGGCTTGCCTGGCCATGACCTGAGACTCCTTTATAAACTGCATCAGGAAGGTAGCATTGGCCAACAAAACATAACAGCTAATCATAAAATCTGAAGAATATCCATTATGTGCTTAACTAGTGACATTTTAAAGCCTCTAATTTTTTGCATCTGTAGGCTCCTGGCCTGTAGTACTCACTCTCCCTTCCCTTGGAGCCAAGCTTGAGACAAGACTCAGATAAAAACCCTGCAGATGAATACCCTGGATTTCAGGGAAATTTAACTCAGGCGCCTGTACTTCAAATTCGACCCTGATCAGAGCAATCTGAGAAGAACCGGTTCAAAACGAGCTGGGCTCCAGACAGGCATCTCCCACTTCAGGCAGGAGACAGCAGAGGCCAGTGCCAGACCTCCAGAGAGTAATCCAAGCAGGCTCTTGAGATGTGGAAAACTCAGGTGCAACCCAAGTCAGCTTTGTCAACTTCCAGACCTCTGTAGACAACAGACACAAGATCTTTTTCTTCTGATTTCTAGTTTTGTTGGGGAAACTTCTTCACTTTGGTTTTGTAGCGCTCGGGAAACCTCAGTGCTCTTTTACACAATGGCCTGGGCACTCCTGACAGGAATCTTTACAGCGGTTTGGAACAAGAGGATTGGAAAAATATTAATTCAGGAAAAAGGAACATTATAACCTTGCTAGTGCAAAAGCAAATGCCATTGCACACTCACAAATTTAGAAGCAGCAACAGCAAAATCCTTTGAAAGAAAACAGCAGTGTTTTTTATTATTGCTTTATGTGAGTTCAGAATGTTGCAAAGTTAAACAAAGCAATTATAAATCTGGGTATTTAAAAATACTTAATGTTTCACAGTCTCCTTTGAGTTGAATCAGGTATCCAAATATCTGGGGACTGCAAAATCCATCAGGAAGCATAGACAGATGAGACACATCAAGACAGGAAGATTCAGGGCTGCCATTGCAGAGACAAGGAACAGCAGGACATTCCCACAGCTTCTTCTGGGTAAGGAATGTTAGTACTAAATGGATCTGTACACTAAACAAAGAGAGGAAGAAAAAGAGAGGACTAAAAAAGGTTTTTGCAAGTCTCCTGCTGTTCTGTGTCTTTCTCACTTTGCTCTGATCTCTCTGTATATGTCACTGGCTGGCAGGATGACTGCTTCCTGCTTCATGATTTCATATTTAATTCTTTCTATATAAAAGGAATGTAAAGGAAATTATTACAAATGGTTTGGCCACACTGCATAAAGTCATTGGAAACTATTTCATTACCCCTGATGTTTTCTTTCTTTTTCTTCCCCGCCCCCTCCCCTTCTTTTTTTTTCCTCCTTTAAGAGAAAAGTTAGATGCTTTCCTAAACGCTTTCCAGATTTGAGCTATTCACAGACTGCATGTGGAAGGCAAACACAGCCCAGGCCTGGAAGAAAGAGGCTCTCACACTGGACACCCCAGTAGCTCGGGGCGTTGCCGGCAGTGTCCTCAGCAGCTTTTCCTTTCAGAGAGCCACTGCTTCATGAAAACGCTTTGGGTGTAGCAACCCTGTGCTCATCCCACAGGCACTTTATGAAAGAGGCAACTGTTCCATGTTGGGAATTCAGAGAAACCTCTGGCCAGCAGCGGCTGCTGGAGGCACCCTGATTAAAGCCCCATTGTTTTGCCCTCTCCAGCAGTCCTGCTAAACCCCTCCCTGATGAAGCCCCTCTCTGTCCTGTGGTTCGGGAAGAGGCAAATAAGTAAACACTGGGAATAACAAAGATCAGGGGAAGCAAGGAAAGAGGAAACAACAACAACAAAATCTTCTAATGCACTGTGTTTCTTCCAAGGCAAATGCCAAGGAGCTGGGTTTCTGGGCTGTGTTTCTTTTGTCCTTCTGCGTCCTGGATCTTGCTGTACTAAGGGCTTTGAGGCACTAACAAACGCATTGCAAACACAAGAAGGGGTGTTGCAGGAAAAGGGCGTTGAGATCATACTTAATCAAACTTCCTTACATTTTGATAGCTACAGTGCTGCCATATAACTCAGTCATCTCCTTGCCTTTGCAGTTCTCTGCAGCCAACACAGCTGAGCCACACAATTCAGGCCAAGACCTGTATCCTGCTGTTAGTACATTGCTGATGGGTTTCAGAGGGGAAAAAAAAAAAAGCCAGTCTAAGTTCATTTCCTTGTACAAGTCTATCACAAAGGAGGACGAACTGCATGATCTAAAAGCAGGAACTTATTGGAGACTGTAAAATTACAGAAGTTTTTATTCACAGCACAAGCTTCCAAAGCAAAGGACGCTGAGGCATCACATGCCCTCAGCAGCCAATGAAGCTGAGCACATCTAAATGTTAAGTATTGCAAGCTTATCCAAGAGGGACAAAGTTGCTCTCTTGCCCACGCCCATAAACTTTAGAACCAATCAGAGACTGAAGCTCATTTTAACACCAGCTAAGACTCCAAAGAGGGAATGAAAAAATATAGTTAGCTGATGAAAAAATGTGTACCTTGGAATGCAGTTAACTCAGTGGCATCTCCTTGCACTTCCTAAAACTAAGCTTGTTTCAAAGGCTGCAAGGAGCCAGAAATAATTCCCTCACCTCTCGCCCTGGCTCAGTTTTGGGTGAGAATCTGGAAGAGGAGTTTTGGATAATAAGAGTTGTTGGCACTGTGAGCATCTCCATGGTTTCTGATGAACACTATCCCTATCTACCCTCCAGCCGCCTGTACTCTTCATCTGCTCTACCCCTACTACCAAAATTGCCAGGATTTTGCATTTTGGTCCTGCTTACAGCCCTCCCTCTTCTGCCATTTATTGGCAGTCTCCAGTTCTTCCACTATGGTCAGTTTTGCTGTTAGACTAGTTTTTCCAACCTTTCCCTCATCCATTTCAGGCATATTGGGATTTCCTCACATGCCTTCTCCACTTGCCTTTATTTCCTTTCCACATTAATTCCCTCTTGTTTCCTTTTTCATTTCTCTGCCACACTTCCTCCAGCTATTTGGATGCATTATAATTACTTTATATCAATAACCTAAGTTTGGGCCTGGTCCTAAAAGCAGAACCAATTCAAATGCTGCCATTGACTCGTAAGGAGCAGTCCTTCCCATGAGCTAGTCATGAACCATGTCCCATGGCATGCAAAGTGAAAGCTGTGCCATTGCACAAACTCCCTTCTATATCAGAACCCCTGAAACGAAGACTGCAGTCCTGCAGAAATTCTTTGCAGCACGTTTCTTCTTTTCTGGTTTTTTGTTTTTTTTTTTCTTGGTGGGTTTTTTTTGCAAGATTAGCAGAACTAAAGACAGCAACCTGGAAAAATTCCAGTTTAGGGTAATCTCTTCTGCTATTTCAGATAGATGCTGCATTGTTTTTCCATTTCCTAGACCCAGAGGTTAGTTGGTAAATGTCTGTCATGCTCTCTTCAAAGCTAAAAAATCACGCACTGGGGCAGAGACCTCACTAATTCAAAAGAAAGTATAAACAGCCCTCCTCACGAGGCATGTGATGCCACCTTGGTGTTCCTCATACCCCCCTCTCAGGCTCTTGATATGGGGCCTGCCTGAGAGGGGCAAGCTGGACAAGCACCATCTTTTTCTGCCCTCACTGTAATCCAATGGGGCAACCCCCAACAGCAGCAAGAGCCCACTTTGCAGCACTGGGTGATGAAATCAGCTGAGACCCTTCACATTTAGTAACATTAATAAAACAAATAATAATAATAATAATGAGAACTTTGTAGGAAAAAGAAGATTATACCAGCATCATTTAATCGCTGAGGGGACTAGGATGTAGAAAAAGGAGTGTCCTAAGGTCTCTCACTGAGTCAAGCAGTGGCAGGAGCAGAGCTTGCCATAGCCTGGTCACCAAACCAGGGATGTAGGAAGCTAAACTGGCAGGTGCAAAACTTTCCTTTCACATGTGAACGTCCACACTCCCTTTTAGCCACAGGTCACTGCCGCAGCACAGGGCATGGAGCAGACAGCACTGCCCAGGAGCTCATCCCAGGATTTCATACAACCATGCCACTGGTAGCTCACAGAAGTGCTCAGCCAAAACTGCTGACACGTATCAAATCCCCCAGGCAGCATTACTGGCCTGGCCAAGTGAGTTCGAGGAGACATCTGGCCAGGGACACGGAGCCCACGTGCTCAGGGCTGGCCTCTTGCTCCCCGGGCCAGGATAATTGGACATTGTTTGGGCACTGAATTGCCGCTCTGTCGGGCTGCAGGCTTGTCTCAGAGGGACAAGCTAATTAACATGCAAACTGCCAAGGGAACAAGAGGGTCAGAGATGGCCCTCACCTTTTCTTCTGCCCCATAATAAACAGAAGGTTTGTGTGCAACCACAACACCCTGATGCAGGAAGGGGAGAATGGATGGGGAGGGGGAGGGAAAGGGAGAAGCTTCTTGAATACTTCCCAAACAAACCCAAATATGGGAGCCCCTATCAAACATGGGAGAGGATTTTCCTGACACAGCCAGTTTTTTCTTGCAGTCGGTTCCCTGTGAACTTGTGAGCAGCACCCAAAGCTGCCCAGGTACCCCAGTGGTACACGAGGCCATGCTCACTGCCTTCTCTCCCTTGCCCTGCATCAGCCAAGGCCTCACTTTTCAGCACTGAAGCTGAACTACAGAGCTGAAAGCACTGCAGAGACAGGACTACACTGAATGTTCCAGTCTCCACACTGGGGTCTCCAGGAGGAAGAGCAAGCAGCACTACTGCTATCAGCCTCGTTTCAAAGAGGCAGAAGTGGGGAAGGGATAGAAATAAGGCACTTAACAAGCTAAAATAGCTTTCCTTAAGCAAAAGAATTGATGTCAGGTGCACCTGCACTGTCCCCTGAATCACAACTAGACAGAACCTTTTCAAATCCTGCAAACATTCTCTGTCAAGAGGCAGAAACACATTTTTCTTATTTTTTTCGTTCTCCCAAAGAAAACATGACTGTATCTTTCCCCTTTTTCTACCAATGCTTACTTATAATTGCTTCATAGGTATATAATGTTGCAAAGCAAAGCTTTGCTGTCACCTTTTGTCCATCTGCTAAATCCACCATCATGCACTAAGTTCAAATCTGTAGTAAGAGACGCATGAAAGATCCCAAGTAGGGAAGTATCATTAGGGCAGGGATAAGCCTCCAAAGCCCTTAGGATCCAGAGCTGCAGCTCATGTCTGTCTTTAATGCCCAAAAGCTAGCATCAATAATTTAACGAGTGCCTTACATCCTGAAATATTTCACAAACTGCAAAAACAAGACTCACTCCACCCACCTCTAGACTGGGAGGTGGCAGCTGTTGAGCCGGGCAGAGCAACACTACGTGACAGCTTAGGACACTGACTGAAAAAAAACCCCACAACAAATAATGGCTCCAGCTGAAATTGCTTCTGGAAAGGGAAGGAGGCAGTACAGCATGTACATGTGTAAAAAAAGTCCTCTCCCCTAGTAGCACAAGATAAAACAGTTCTTTAAAGGATTGGGGCCCTTGTTTTACACTATACCCCAATGGTAAAATTTCCTGAAATGATGCCAGGGCAGCAACTTGACTGAACTGATACTACACTTGCCATCTTCTGAATCAGCTACCCAATTCCTGCAGCAGATTATTTTAGGCAACTCCCAGTCAAGCACTAACCAGACATAAACCTGCTTAGGGTATAATTGCTGCAAGCACAACTTAAGGCTGAACAGCAACACGCTTATGGAGCTGCCATGTTTAAGAGCCTAAAGCAGTATCCAGTTAATCTTCTCAAATCCTATTATTGCAGCAGAGTGACAGATGGGTGTTTTAGCAGGCTAGAAATGAGGACTAATTAGGACTCCTAGACCTTCTTTGTATTTATTACACTGGTTCCTTCCCTGCCTCTGAAGCATGTATAAGAGACCTGCTGGGTGGTTGCATCCACTGCCAGGCTCTGCCTGCCACCCTGAGGACAGATCTCCTGTGCCAGGCTGATCTAGGGACAGGGCTGCAGGAGGATGTCTGGAGGGGAACCCCAAATCAAAGGTCTTGGGATCCAGAAATTAATTTCCTGACTCAGACCCCATTTGTAGCTTTACACAGCAAACTTTGGGCAGTAGTAAATGATGGGCACTCGCTATTGAGCCAGAAAGGAAAAATAATGGGCTCAATAGATCAAAACCAGCTCTTCCCATTCACCTCTTTTAAGCCTGCCTTAGGCTCTGACGCTTGATATATTGACTTTGGCAATATGTGCATTCTGCCATCCTGGCAATATAGTTACTGAAATGGAGGGGGGGGAACGCCAAAAGATTCAACCAAGTAAGGGGAACAGAAAACACTCGAGAGAAGAGAGAATCCTCCGTGTCCCCTCTGTAACCCTGAGCTGTTGCCTTAGGCCAAACCCTATCCTCCTTTTAGAGCTTCCAGGACATTTGTTTTAACTTTTTTCGCTGCATTCCTCTACCTTGTTGTACTTCTCGTTTCCAGCCAGGACTGGAAGGGAGAGAAGAGAATCACAGAAGGAAGTCTGTTGCTCTATTTTCCTGGCTTGATTAGAAGCAGAAGATGCAATAAATCTCTCACCAGAGAGTTTGTTCTCATTTAGCCTGTCGTGTATCTGAAACTACCTGACCAGAGCAAGGGTAAGGAAAACGCAATACAGAGTGGAGCACACTAGGAAGATAAAAAGAGAAAGAGCAAAATGGTGAAGCTGTTCCCCTCTCTGCTTTTGCATAAGAAAGCAATTCAGTCCCGCTGACAGCTTATTTACTTCACACAAATTGCAGCAGAGACACAAGGGATTCCAGAAGGAGGCTCACCCTGCCTGATCACACCTCTGAACTTCCTGAGGTGTGACTGCCATCACCACCAGCAGCACCATAATGAGAGACGAATGGAAAAACAAGCACTAGTTGTGCACTGAGAAAAGGGTTTTCCACAGGCTGATTTGCCCTGTTGTGCTGCCAAGCTGCCTGTCTGCAACAGGACTGAAAGTCAGATTTGCTGCTAGAGATGGCAAATACAGAATCCTTAGTTATCAAAAATACCCTAACTGAAACATTCAGATCCAGATAAACAAACGCCTTCCTTTTCTGTGAGTGTTCCAAGTTTGCTAAATCAGCATTTTTTTTGATGAGCCATTGAATATAGATGGTGAGATCAGGCACAGATCTAGCCTGTATTTTCAGCCCTGCATCCCACATGTAAAGTTTGAGAGCTCATCGGCCCCTTTCAGAAAAAAAAAAAAAGGCAGTACCAATGCTGCTGTGTTTGGTAAAAACCACAGTGGTATTTTTTAAATAAAGTTTGCACTGGAGAGTCTGACCTGTTCTCTTGTCTAACACTGTAGGAAACAAGTTAGACAACTTGGTTACAGCAGGAATGTCTCCTGGACCATTGGATGGTCAATCCTATTTTAGAGATGCAGGTATATCTTCCCTAACTGTTTCCCCAGGTGACAGTATTTAATCATATTATAAAACCAAATGTACACGCATTCCCAGATGAGAGAAAGCAAAGAAAAGATATGAGATGTAAAGAGAGCTTTTGGTTTGGGGGTTAGTTTTTGTTCTTTCTTTAACAGTTCTGTGTTTTACAGAACTAAACAAAGCCTCTTGTTCCAGATGATAAATCTTCAAACTGCTCCTGGCCCCAGAGAGCACAGGAGATAATAGCATTTCCAAAGGCATTTAGTTAGCTGAGCCTTGAGTGTAGAAGAGGGCAGAGAGAGGAGCTGGAGATAAATGGCTATGAACCCAGCTCAGCTGCTCAGGGCATATTTCTGAGAGTAGCAACCACAGCTGAGAATCCTGCACAGGGATGCACATTCTCCCCCTCTTTGCCCAGTCCCCGTATTGGAGAAGGGCACATAATGCAGCCACTGCAAAAGAAAGAATTCTGGCCACAAGCCCCCCGGTCTGGTGCACAGTGCCTTTGGAGGGGCTGTGTAACCACCACCTGAGAAAGGTGTGCTGCTTCACAGCATTATTAGTAAGTTTTCTATTAGGCCAAGGCTCTGCAAAGCTTTCATCAGATGCAGCATATCAGCGTATGATATAAAGCATACATTAATTTCTTTGAGCTGGCCAGCAGCAAGACTGCAGCAGCCTTTTATGAAAAGACAATTTGTTTTCAGCATTAACCAGGGAAAAAAGGATCCTTAATGCTGTGCCACATTAGTTATTGACTGAAATTGCAAGCCTAGGCGGGGAGACAAAGGCAAATTTCTGAAACTATATAAATTACTAGGAAGATCATAAAAATTAGGAAACGTGTTGCCAGCAGGTCAAGTGATGTGGTAATTCTTCTCTGCTCAGCTGGTAAGCCCACACCTGGAGTCCTGTGTCCAGCTCCAGGCTTCCCAGTACAAGAAAGACACAGAATTCCTGGAGAGAGTTGAGCTTGGGGCCACAATGATTAAGGGACTGGAACACCTCTCCTAAGAGGAAAGGCTGAGAAGGATAAGAGAAGGATCACGAGCTATTTTATCATTGTGTGCAAATACCTAATGGGACTTAATGAAGAAAAGGGAGCCAGGATCTTCTCAGTGATGCCCATTGATAGGACAAAAGGTGAAATTAAAAACTGTGAGATTCCATCTAAACACAACTTTTTTTTTACTGTGACAGTCCTCAAAGGCTGAATCAGGTTGCCAAGAGAGATAGTGGAGTCTCCATTTGTGCAGATGTTCAAAACTCAGCTGGACACAGTCCAAGGCAGCCAGCTCTAGCTGACCTTGCTTGAGCAGGGAGTTGGTTTAGATAATCTCAAGAGCTCCCTGTTCATATCAAGAATTCTGTGATTTTGTAACATTTTCTGCTGCTGTTAAGGTAACTCTTCCCATATTCACATTAAATTACCTAAGTCCAAGTGGTCATCCAGTCAACTTATGGTTGGAACTGGGGCTGTCACATAGCACCAGCTGCTGGCACCAAGAGGGAGGTAGGCTGGTTTGAACTTAGGCCAGGCTGCTGCTCCCAGATGGGAGGACAGCAACTGAAGCAGAAAAACTGAAGACAAGTGCAAAAAGTGTGGGTTTTGCTTTATCTCTCTTGGTGCACTGTTAAGATCAAAAGTGCCTTCACTGTGCTGAAAAGGGGGAACCTAATTGAGCTGCACAGAGGAGCTGAAGGCAGAAGGGTGAGACAGAAGAGGACTAGGACTTCATTGTCCACTTAAGTGCCAAAAGACTTGCAGCGTTATGGACTGAAGTCTTTGCTCTCACACACAATGCTAGCCTTGATTTGGCACTTGAGTGAGAGTGAAATTTACTATTGGTGTCTATAAATTCATTATATGCAAGGGCCTAGACATTTGCCAACAGGGAAGGTCTCAAGCCCATTTTAAGTAGTTTCATATCTGCAGTCACACTGGTGCACAAGACCAGGAAAGTCTGCTTGTGGTTTCAGAGCAACATAGAAAACAAGAGGGTTATGTTATTGAATTAAGTATGAAAGTTAATAATACAGCCAGCACAGTTGCCCCACATTATTTAATTTAACACTGAATTCAATTTATAGTCTCTGTCTGTGTTCATTGTAAACACGTCGCAGATTTTGTTGTTCTTGTTGGCAATGCAAAACACATTCACTGAAGTTATCAGCAGAAAAGCTGAAGGCTGAAGGCTCTGGCATATGAACAAAGGACAGCTGGGTCCTGAGGCTCTGGCAATGTATGGAAAGTAGACACTAGTAAGAAATTAGCAGCACTAGTTGCTCTTAAAACAACCAGTACTGGAGATGATGAACAGCCTTCGTATTGTAATAGGGTATCTGTAGGTTTCCATGTCAAATCTCTAAGTGTATCTGGCACCTTGGTGGTGGTTCAGGGCTGGAGACAGACACTGGTATCTCTCCATCCTTTAATCACCCTCCATTTGCTTTTCACACTTTGGCAAACTTCATGCAGCACGGATCAGAGATCCAGTTGAAGCAGCAATCTGGGCAGTCCATCTGACAGCCACCCCACCCCAAGCCCTTAGAACAGGACTGGCTATACCATTATTGACAGGCTGGTTTTATTTCCCCTACTACAGTTAAAGGAGAAACACTGGAACATAAATGTTTGGCACAACCCTGTCTGCCTGCAAATGTTGCTGCTGTAGAACTGTGTCATATATGGCAAAGCCTGAGTTACCGAGGCAGGCATTCTAGTATTTTGTGTGTGTCAATAGCTCTCCAAAGTAGAACAAGGCCTATACCAAAACTTTGGATCCAAGCACTGCAGACAATTGGAGATCTCCCAGGCTGCTCGTTCATTGTGTCTATATCATTCCATGCTCTACAACCACCTAATGCAGAGGCAGCATTTCAGCCACTGCAGGTGTTTTGTTGAACCTTTGAAAGCTGTGATGCCACAAGCAGTGAAGTCCCTACTCATTGGTTTCGCAAGTCCAGATGAAATCAGCTGTTACTAACAAAGAGAAAACATTTTCTAAATCAAGATACTTTTTCTAATCGAGAACCTGCAGGCAAGACATGTGCTTCACGCTGTTCGCAGGAGGTGGGCAGAAGACAAGATCAAAGTGGGGCTTAGTGCATGCAAACAACACGTGTGACTCCTGCAGTGATTGGGAAGAGAAATATAAAGCAGGAGACAGCCTGGGAGAGCTCTCTGCTAATCACACAGTGCTAGCAATGGAAACTCAAAACAGAACAAGGAGCTGTGCTCGCAACATGAATGTTTAGCTGCAGGAGCACTGTGCCACTAAGACACAAAAATCAAGCTCCTTTGAACCAGAAACAGATTGAGGAAGTAAGAAAAACATCATCCAAAGCAAGGAGGAACAGCAGAGTAGCAGAAGCAGCCAGATGGCTTCTGCTCCTGTTTTTCCCATTGTCTTGTTGCTCCCACTTTGTTGCCATAGAGGCCGTTATCTGGGACTCATAACGTGATGTTCCACTTGTGAGAGCAGGTGGAGGAAAAGCAACCTTTATGTCTATTAATAATTTCCCCACACACATTTTGGTAGCAGTTTCTCACTCCCCTGTCTACTGGACATGCCTTAGCAGACTCTGAAAGACCAAGGAACTGCTTTCCCCTCAAGCCTGTACCAGCTCCTCCACCTCGCAATTCATAGACTCAGTCCTCTGGGCCGCTCTGCCACAGCTCTCCTCCACTGTACAATAATACAGCCTCCCTTCTTTTGCCCATAAACTTCAGAGCCCAACTGTCCCTTTTACTCCTGTCACAAAGATGAGGGGATGCAGTCTTAAGTATCCACACAGGCTGCATGAATACAGCCAAGGATAGTCTCTGCAGAGCACAGGTCATGGGGCTGCTTAGTATATTGGTAGTGTGAAAATGTAGACCAGACTACAGCAGCACATCAAATTAAAAAGAGGAGAAATGCATTCCAAGCTAGTCCAAGCAGTTGTTCTTGTCGCCTTCTCCTCCAAGCCCCTGCTACTTGCTTCCTTGCAGGAAGACAAGTGATTGCACAGCCTCAGAGTGAGGTAGGTCAAGGAAGAGATCAGGACTGAAAGCAACCTGGCCTCAAAGAGAGAAAAATGTTTCTTTTCAGCTCAATCGGTTCTTGGGACAGAAATCCCCAGTGCCACAATTTCTAATTGTCAGAGCAGGATGAATGCAGTTCTTCATTCTTCTGCAGCAGATTGAACGACCGTGTGGGATTTTCATTTTTAGGAGTGGACATTAAAAAATAAAAAAGGGCCTTGTCTTTTTCCTCCACATTGCCACTAATTATCCTTCAGCAGTTTTCCCAGGACTTCTTGCATGCACTCCTAACCAGAAGCACCTACCCAAAAGCATGGACATGCACTTCACTTCAAAACATCAACGCAGAAAAAGGAGCTTAAAATATGTACTAAGTGGACACAAATGCATCTTTGCAGGGTAGACACTTACATGCGCTATGGGCTTCCATGCACCCTCACACACATCCCCGCATGCTCTCATCCCACAAAAGCATCCAGCTGAACATAGACCAGTGTAAGGAAATAAAGCCACACGACCCAGAAAAGCTGCTTCTCATCTGGGTAGCAGGTTTAACGATTGGCTCCAAACAGAACCTGTTTCCGAAGGAAACCTCTTTCTTTCTGAGTGATGGGTCTCCTCATCCATCTCAGCACTGACCAGGCAGCTTCACAATGACACACACAGCATCAAAATCAGGCAGAAGGTAGCATGCTAAGGGGCTGTACCCAAACAGCCAGAGTACCCAAGAACGCCTTTCCTTTATACAAAGCATATTACCACTGAGTTACTGTGACTGTTTTCCCTCAGAAATACTTGCGTATCCTGCAGTAAAGTCTTGACCTACTGCAGTGCTCAGAAGTGGTTAAGATCCTGCTTGGGGAGCTACTGCAAGCCAGAGCTCCCATATTTTTATGAAACCACTAACACTAAATGAAGATTTTCCTTACTCTTTCATTCAAACGCAGTCGTGACAAGGCAGCAGTAGTCACTTCACAGCCACACAGCATAGAAGAGTATAATGTGGGCTACCAAGATTGTTGTCTCCTTCCCCATATTACAGTCCAGAGGCTTGTAAGGGTTTCCTCACCCATCTCCTTGTGCTACGTTTGCAGACAACAGCTCCCTTTCCCTCAAGGAGTGCTGCTGGCTGGCCTCACTCTGTGCCGCAAGAAGGAGCCTCTAGAGGAGAGTATGAGGCAGGTGAGGGCTTCAAAGTTCCACAAATGAAGCAGCTCTGTTTCTGCAGCAAGTAACAAACACAGCCAATAAGCAGCATTGGGGAAAGAGATCGAAAGTGCTTTGGGTGCTACAGGCTCAGGATGAGAGGCATTGAGGGAGCTGTGGAGAGTGTGGGAGGGGGTTAAGGGGAAAAGCTGACCTCATTGTATCCCAAGCAGACAACATCAGGCAGGAAACAGATGTGCAAGAAACCGCAGAGGGGTACAGCAACAGCAGAATTAACTCTCCAGCAGATAGGGGAAGCTAGGACTCAAAGAGCTGACTCTGAGAACAAGGTGTCTAATCTGAGATTGGCGTTTTGCAGTCCTGGAAGCACCTCCTATCCCAACATCTAGACATTATCATACTAAAAATGAAGGAAATCATTCAGCCTTTCTCCAAGTCCTACCTGACTCTAAGCACATGAAGCAAAGGTAGGTCTGAATAAGTAACAGTTCCTGTGCAAAAGTCTGGATTATCTTTTACCAGCACAATCTTTTTTTTTTTTTATAGATGGCATGTCAATTTCCATTTTACAAAATGGAAGTTATACCGGGTTGTGTACATAAAATCCCAGTCTGAATCTCCCACAGTTAGAAGCACTGAGAATTTAAAACTCCATTTTAAATTAGTCCCTCTTGCTTTAACAGCTTTGACTTTTTCAGCACCCTCTTACAACACTTCTTTGATATAACCAGAAACAAGACTACTCTTTGTGACTGTGTTCTTAAGCAATTCAGACTGCTCTGCCCCAACTAAGGTTTCTGCACAGCCTTGAGTTCTGAATTCTTTGCTGGCCCATCCATCACTAGAAAATTATCCTGCTGTTATTACAGGAACCTGGGGCCTGATGTTCAGCTCCCAGTAACTTCAGTAGGGGCAGTATGTGCTTTTCTCCTCTGGAAACCAGGCTGGTTATCAAGAGGCCAAAAATACTTTCTCATGTTAATCCTTCAGGGCTAATATCTGTCAGCTCCACTGAACCCGTACAACACTTTAATAAAGTTTGACACAGGAAGATGTTTTAGTAGAGGAAATTAGCACTAGCTTCCTCCTTCATGGGTGCCTATCCATGCCCAAAGCCTAACACTGCTTTCCAGTGAAGCTGGCACTCCAAAAGAGTGTGAATTCAGTGCTGATAGCAACAGAAGAGAGACTTTGTGAAACCAGATGACTTATATTCATCAGTATTTCCAGCCACCATTCTCTTTTGTCTTATGTGAGTTTGTCCACAAATACACTGCTATTAAAGTGTTTGAGAATTTTAGTGGGAAGGAAGAAAAGTTTCTTTCCCCCCAAGTTTCTAGACTTCTTGCCAGTAGAAAGACTTGAAAACATAACTCAGATGGACACTGATGTTTCAGAGAGCAGAAAGCAGGAAAAGAACCCAGCACGATTTTTTATTTTAGCTCATGATTTTTGTGGCCTGAGTCATGATTTTAAATGCTTGGGAGCACTGATAGCAGTCTGCCCCCATAAGGAGGATGACCGTTCTCTATGTAGAGACTGCCGGCAGGAAAAGGCGCCAAGTAGGGTCAAATGCAGCAGTGACAGGAACTGACTTGAAGTACAGTAAATTTAACACATCTGACCTTCGAACCAGCCACCAGACAGCAACATCTATCCATCATCACTGAGATGGGTCAGATCTGAAGAATCAGCTTAGGGCTAAATGCTTTGTATCACTTTTTTAGTCTCCTGAGCTGGACCCCACTGTACCTGCTACAGTCTTTCCATCTACTCGGCTCCTAAATACTTCGTAGTTTTGCCACAGCTTTCATTGTATTATCATAAAGCTCTTTATTACAGAGACTTAGGTACATCTGACTGGTAAGGGAGAGAGCAGGATCTTCTCATCCTTCACTGAAACACAGCCATCTCTGAAATGGACCTTAGCAAGTTATTAAACAGTTAAATGACAGGAGAGGAAATGCTGATACCTTGAACAGAAATAATTCCCTCCACTGGAATTTGGCAATGACACAGGGACTAGGGTCCTTGCAGAAAGCGCAAGCTGCACTTCAACAACCACAAGCATGTAAGGACTCACGTTGTGTCTTCTCCTCCACAAAGCACTGCACAAGTAGCACAGCACCCCCTGACTGTAACGGCCATGTACTCATCCAGAAGGAAAAATGCCAAATCGAATTGTCAACACTAGTCTTGGCCATTCCCTGTGCTCCCTCTGCCATCCCCAGCACCAGCAAAGCAGATCTCTGCTTCTTTTCTTACTGCAGAGTGGTGTAAAGCAAACCTGAGCATGAAATCACAGCCAATCTCCCTTGCATCCTGCCTGTCCTACAGTCTCTTTCCTTTTCCAGTTAACCCTTCTGGGTGCATTTTGAAACCTGCTTTCACAATGATCCACAAGAAAATGTTTTCTGGACAGCAGACAGAGCATTCTCCCCCTCCTCATCACTCCCAGATACCATGAACAGTCTTGCATCTTCATTGCTTCCACGTAGGGAACAACCAGAGCCTGCATTCCACCAATTAAACACATAGCACTATCTAAAGCAGAGAGAAAGTTGATGCTTTACATCTCTACCAAAGCCTCTGCTTGGAGGACCACTGGCTTGTCACTGGAAATCATTCTTAGCAGGACAATTTAACTATCCCCAAATCAACTATCTCTTATACCCTAAATGCTCTTCCAATATTGTTTTATAGTTACAGGTTGCAAGTTAGTGATGTCCCAGTGACATCTGAACATTCATTTCTTCCCAAAACATCACTTTGGCATATTTGGTCACTTTCCTGTTCCTGAGACCCCTACCAGCAAAAAAAAAAAAAAAAAAAAAAATTATCCTCTCTAATTCTCTCACTTTCTTCCCTGTCCACATGAAGAGAATTGCACCAATCTAACTTACACCCTTCCCAATAAACCTATAACAATTGAGTCTTTCTTTTCTAGATCCCATGGCACTGGGCAACTGGATGTGCTATTCAGCAAATAGCAGTGCTGCAGAAAGGGAAAGGAACTTCATATTCTCCCCCACTGCTCCTCAGCATAGAAAGATAAGTAGATTGGAACTGTGAACCATCCCACAAAAGTCTTGAAACAAAGTCCTTCTTTCTTGTGCCCAAAAAAAAAGGTTTAAAAAAAACTACAGGATTTGGGGAAATAAATGTTGGTGTTCTGGCCTTATTTCAACTGCACTAACTATGTTTCTCCCTTTAAAATCCCTCTTGCTGCTTCAGCTGAACATACTGCCTGTGCCTGCCTTCCCTGCATTGTTTTTCAGTGTTCCTGTAAACAGCTGTAAATTGTTCCTCCACCATGGCAGCTCATGTTAGCACCGGATGGAGACTTTCTGTTTGTACCTCACCCTGAAAATGTGGTATCTGTTCATTAAGTCTCTTATTTTTACCATTTCAGTTCAACTGCCATTAAGGTCTATGTAAGTTAGAAGATTCACTAATTGTTACAGATGACTCACAATGAAATTGAATGACTGGTTTTCCCCCATAGCTGAATACATGCACATACATAACAACGTAGCTCAGTGATATATGTACTGCTGTCTTCACTGTGCAATGGAAAGGTCTACTGTTACGTAGCACATCCTTCTGCCAGTGCAGTTCCACGCTGTACTTCATCAGCCATGCTCATCAGCAAATGAAAGACCTGATTGTACAGCCCTTCCCATACAAAGCTGACATTGCTGCTAGAAGCTCTTTCTGCTTAGAGTAGCCTGACATTGGCAAAAGTTAGTTAATTCAAACTGGAACATGATGCTAAACCTGTAACATAATGCTCACGTCAGGGATGGTAACAGGCATGTATTTATTTTTCCTCTTGCTAAGCTGCAGGTATTTTTGTGTGCCAAACTTGCAACTGCTTCTCTTGTCATCCAACCAACCCTCTTTAAGAAAAATCGTTCTGCTCCTTCCCTCATCCAGGACTGACCATTTCAAGCGCATGATCATCTGATCTTTTTGCAGCTACCTCTTGTCTGAGCTACCATGTTCTCATCCGGTATCTGGTGGCGTGGAAGTCAGGGGGAGGAGGAGAGAAGTGAAAGCTAACAGGCAGGGTAGTGGAAATACCAGCTCAGCTGCCCCCTACACCTCACACCCATCCCTACTCCACCCCTGTCTCCATTCAGCAGTGAAGGGACAATATGGGAAACTGTAGTGGAGACCAGGAGGGGCAGACGGGATGTTCCCAGTTCCTCTCTACAGCCCAGTTCTGGTTTCTGAAACTAGCTTCCCTAAAAGCCTCCTATCCCTTTCCAGAGCCAGGTGGATGGGAAGGGACACCACAACGTACATCTGGCCGCCTCTGTCCACACTTGGGCAGCCCCAGAGCCCTAGCCCAGTCCTTTCCCCACACAGGGCACTACTCATGCAAGGGTCAGGCAGATGTGTCACCAAAGCCATCTTCCGATTGTTCATTCATTGTGAGCAACTGGGCGGTGACTCCACTTCCCGGGATCAACCAGCTCCAGGTTGTCTAGCCCTCAGCCTTGGGAAAGGTCCTGTTTGTAGTCCTACCAGTAAAGAAAAAAAAAAGGGGGAGGGGGGGGAAAGCAAGCACTGCTTCTCTGCTAACAGAGTGAGAATAAAGAGGCATTTACCATCCTGCCCAGAGCTCTCCAGATACTCCGTCAGGTCGCAGCCAAAGGCACTCGCGGCTCCTTTCCTCTTGAGCTTCTGCTTGGCTCCCTTGTTCTTCATGAGGTTAGTCCCAAAAGAGGTTGGCCCCCCTCCTTCCTTGCCCCCCTCCCCCCAGCCCAGCCTCACGCCAGGCGACGAAAACCTCGCTCTTCTCAGACCACCACCCGTGCCCCGTTGCTCCCGGGGAGCGACATCGGGGGTCCCGCACGGCGTCCAGCTGGAGAAGCGAACATTAATCCCCTCCAGATGTTGGTGGGTTGCTCCTGTGTCAGAGGAAGGTCAGGGCGAGAGGAGGCTCCCCAGCCCGCAGCAGCAGCAACCATAGCCCGAGCCCGGAAGGGTTCTCATCAGAGGGAAGCGGGGGGCGGACGGGTGCCCACCTCGGAGCTGGCAAGTTGTGGGGCTGGCGATGGTGGCCGAGGGAACGTCTTTCCCTCCTGGGAACGCAGTCCCGGGACCCTCCAGGGCCACCTTCTGGGTTTTGTCAGCCACGCCTGTTGCCACTTCCAGCAGAAAGCATCCCAGCCTGGTCTTCCTTCCCTTGGCTTTTGGAGGAGACTGGAAGTTCAAACGGACTAATGAGAAGGGACTGGGGAAGAGCCCGCACAAGGCTCCTCTTTGGCTCCCCCCCTTCCCCTCCTCCTGTCTTCGGACAGTGAGAGGAATGAGAAACCAGCTTCCTGTCCTGACTCCTGCTCTCTCGCGCTCTCCTTTCCCCCGTTTTACAAATCCTAGGATTATCCAGCTCAAAAAAAAAAAAACCACGCTGAAAGGAAGTTAGCTGAAGGGGGGGGGAGTACGGTTTTTGGCAGCGAAGTGCGTGTGTGCGAGAGACGGAGGGCAGGCGGGGAGGGGAGCTGGGGGACGGGGCCGGGGAGCTGGGGAGGAAGAGAGGAGGGAAAGCCCGTCCTGCCAGATAACGGGCCTGCCTGGGAGGAAATCCCCGGGAGCGCGGCCGAGCCGCAGCCGCGGGGCGCTCAGGGGTTCCT
>NW_009953386.1:898208-908361 GCF_000747805.2 Chaetura pelagica | reverse complement strand
GGGGCACAGGCTGGAGCTGCCGAAGAGTGTGAGGGGGGGTGGAAAGTTGGGAAACTAAGGAGAGAGGGGAGGAGGGAAACCTTCAGCTCCCTTTCTACCGAGCATCCAAGAAAGCAGAAACAGATGCTGTCCAGGCGTTCAAGTTCACGTACTTTCAAGTCAGCTGCCAAGTAAGGTTCCCATGGACTGACAAAGGGGTTTAAGAACAAGGAACAGAAATCACACAGCAGGAAGGCAAGTGGGACAGGTCTGCCCTCGCACCCTGAGTCTTGCCACCCCCACCAACACCTTTCTAGTCTAACCTTCAGCACACACATATCACTGTTCATAAGAGAAGCCATGTGCGCTTTCTCCACGCTTTTTATCCCAGAAGCTTAACCTGTTTACAGGGCTGGGTATGCTGGTGGGCTGTGCACCTCACCTAGAGAGGCAAACTTAACTCAGCTAAGGCTGCACTGCCTCCTTTTGCCCCTTGCCAAATATCATTCTATGGGTTTGGGTGAAAAATAAACAAGCAAATGAAAAACAGGAAATTGCAGCTTTTCACCAAAAATCAGAACAAGGACAAGGAGAGTAGTTTTGGTTTGAGGAAAACTGGCCAGGAAATGGGGCAAAGGACTATTTTAACCCACCTCCCTCCTCCACCCTGGGCTCCAAACCATCACACAGCAGAGAAACCCCATCTGCTCCCACAGACTGCTGAAAACTCACCACCTTTATTTTGACAAAGGGCCATTTTTCAGAGAAATCAAGCCTCTAACTGTGATCCAACTGCTGCCAAAAACAATTCGGGTTCTGTCTGTTGGTATGGTGACTTCTTTTATTTTTTCCTCACAAGTGTTGGATGTTACCACTTCACATACAAGACAAAACACCAAGAGCCCTGCTGAAGGACCTTGAGCAATTCTTACTGTGCAGTTTATCACCTTAATTAACATCATTATCCCTGTTTTACAGCTTGCTGGCTGACAGGTTGAGGGAAAATGATTTGTACCAGGGTGCCAGAGAGATGCCTGGCCTGTTGGCTCCCAAAATCCTGCTCCCAGGCAAAGGGGAGAAACTGAGATCTTGCCACCAGACCAATGGTTGTTCTCAGGGACCCTCAATGCTTATGAAACACTTATAATTTCCCTGAATTTATTCTGGGCTGCTTGATGTCGAGCAGGGCATTTGGTGCACGGGGTCCCTCTCCATCCCGGCGTCCCGCCAAGCCCATCCCGTGCCGCAGCACATCCTGCCTGCTGGCCGAGGGGCAGACTTCAAACAGGCTGGACAGACAACAGGATGCTCAGACCAGTATGTCCCGCCAGGGCATCCTCCTGTTGCACAGGCAGCTGGCTGCCTTCTGTAAGAAGAGAAAGCCCTCTCCCTGCCCCCCTGGGGAGGAGGCACGTCCTCCTGCACACACCATCCCTATCCCGCAGGACCGAGCCCCAGCACCAGAACAACAAGGGCGACCCAGCAAGTAACCACACCATCTTCTTTGAAGTCCTGTACTCCCCATGGCAGACACCTCCCTCCCTCCATGAACCAAACAGAATATTTAAACTCCCTGTGCTGGGTGGCTCCATCACCCTATGTCAGATGGCATCACTAACAGGGCCTGTGTCCACAGCTCTCACCTGTCCCCTCTGCCTGGTGATGCACTGCACCACCCTCCTGCCCTCACCTCCATGCCCTCCTTCATCTTAAACACAGTTTCCCCCCTCCTCCCTTGCAAGCCCTACCCAAAAAGGATGTCTTCAATAGAAGATGTCTTCTTTCAAATTAGAAATCATTAAATAAAAGAAACCCCTGCATGCATATGGCTTCCTTACATCACCAGCAAGGGAGCTACAGCCCCAGGCACAGCGAGGAGCAACCCGGAGTGGCTGCCATGCGTCATGGGCCCTGTCCCTTGCATAGCCCTAAGCCAAGGGGCTCCTGTGGCCTGTGGGCCAGCCCGCTGGGTCAGCCCATCACCCTCACCCCTTGGCATTTCTCACAGACCAGTAGGCGTTTTCAGCTGAAAGTGCCATTTTTTGAAGTCAGCTTTCTGATCGTTCCCCACAGACGCTGAGGGAGACGCCATCTCTGGGAGCCGTGCTGGTGGGTCCTGCTGGCGGATGAACAGGGCAGAAATTGAGCCACTGCTGCCTGATTTTGGTTATTTGAGGGCTGGGCTCTACTGCCCTGCCCCTGGCTGGGCTATGGGTGGGTGATGGCTGCTCAGGGCCAGGCCACAGAGCCACCATCAGTTGTTGCCATCAGGGTGCCGTGGCGGGGAGAGACTGCCAACCCCTGCCAAGAAAAAACAGTATCTGAAGCACAAATTCAGGGAGGAGGAGCTAGAAACAAAACAGAGAGGATTCCCACTTTTTTTCGTAGTGGCTCTCTCAGGCTTTGCAGTTTGCTGTCCTGCTGTGCTGTGCTGGTGAGGGAAGAAGGTGTGAGGAGCTCCAGGAGAGCTCTTGCCAGGTGGGCTGGGCTACAGGGGTGACGTTCTCCATGCCAGGATGAGGCTCAGTGGAGGAGGTTCAATGAGAGGACAGAGGGGAGGTTGCTGCGTGATTGCCTGGAGAGCCCAGGGCCAGGAGGAGAAGGTCAGGCAAGGTGAGCAGGAACCAAATAAGGGAGGCTTTACAAACAAAGTGTTTCATATCAGAGCCTGAAATCAGTGCTGAGCCAAGGGATTTTTTTTTTTTGAGGGAAAGGGGCAATGTTCTCCTCCACATAGGAAAAAATAAGAAGTCTGGATTTGCACAGCCCAGGAGGCAGGGGAGGTCTTTGCAATAGTTAGGGTGAGCAGCAGGGTTAAGAGGTAAGTTAGTGTCCCTCCTGGAAAAGCTTTCAACAGATGAGAACAGGCAAAGTCTGAGAGGAAAGAACTTGGGCCAGAAGTATGAAAAGCAAGAAGGAATTAAAAGCTGGAACAGCTGGGAAAGAAGGGAGAAAGTCTCTTCTTCCTAAAAAAAAGAAAACAAAAAGAAAAAAAGAAAATAAAAAAGTGAGAGCCTGCAGACTACGAGCAACACCAAGCCAAGTCAGAGCTCTCAAAGAAGCAATGTCTTCATAGAGATTACTTCCTAGTCCCCACCATCATAGAAACAGTGTGATGACCGGCCCAAATAAGGAAGTCATCACCCACAGCACTTACTTTAATTCCTTCCCTTTGAACCTGTGAAAACAGGTCAGGATTTGTAGCCACAAAGGCCTCCCTGTCAGACAGGGATGCGGGTTCATGCAGGAAGGTGGGACACTGTCATCCCACTTCGCTGCTGATCCACGATGCCTCATCCTCCAGCTTGAGAGCAGGCATGGCAAGCCAGGGTTTGTGTGTGAGTGAACACAGGATGGATAGTAACTTTACAGTTCTCTCCATTCACACAGACAGCTATCAGTGACTCCAGAAGTAGTCATAGAGCCTGGGGAACAACTTTGGCCATCACGTCTAGGAGTATTTCTTCCCCTTCTTAGACCTGGGGGCTGCAGCAGGGGCGTCATACTGGCTATTTCTGGGCACCCATCTCTCCCCTCCCTGCTGCATTTCCTTCATTGTGTTTGAGCTCTTTCCTATCTGTGGCTTTAAAATCTCCACCAATCTGCCAGGCGCCAGTCAGCACAAAAGAGCAAGGGGGGGAAGGGAGTGGAAGACCTAAAGAGGGGGGGGATCTGAACCCCTAAAAATAGCCCTACCAAGTACAACTGTTTTCCTGACACAGACAGTTCATTGTTTAGACCCTGACACGCCAGTTCACCCTCCCTCCCCACCCCTCAACATACTCTCTTTCCTCTCCTGTCCGTCTCCAGCCCAGTTTCCTGTCTGCTCCCATCTCGTGGCCAAAGCTGGAGTGTATTGTGAAGCCTAAAGCCTGGCGTGGAGGCTTTTGTTTCTGAGTACACGTTGGATGGCAGACTATGGGGCTACCCTTCAGCTTCCCTTGTCATAGAATACCCACCAACCACTCTCTGTTCCTAATTTCACCCCATTCAAGCCATATCTCCCCCAGCTCTCACCTCCCTTTCTGCCTTCCAGAGGATCCTCTTGCCCTACATCATGACACATCTTCTGTGTGTCTATCTGCCCCATGCAAGATTTCTGATTTCATAAAAGATAACCAGAAAAGAACAAACAGAACATCCCTTCTGCCAGGAAAGTACTTTTCTCCCACTTGACTGGTTAGGCCTTAGGTCCAGGAGTGGCTGGAGGACCCAGGGTAGTCACCGTCATATCAGACATATCTCCCCAGATGCAGTGAAGTCTGAAGTACATAAGTAGCTTAATATAGCACAATACTCAGTTTTTGACTATACACACCACAACTACAAAACATGCTATTATGTTTTTAGCCAGCCTGCCAGTTCACAGACATGTCAGTGGTGCCTTGGGTGCAGAGAAGCAGCTGAGGGACATATCTCCCTTCCCTTACTCTGTGTGCAATCTTATCTGAACAGTGACAGTTACTTAATCCTGTCTTTGTACAGCATCTAGCACAGAGGAACGCTAATTCTTGACTGGGGACTCCAATTTTTCTTTATTTAAACAACATAAAGGCCGTTATAGAAAGGTTTTATGTCTCCCAGTATAAAACTCTATTGATCATGCAATAATATGTGATAGTATTATAAAAAAATAAATCCAGAGAAAAATGCTACCAGACAAGCTACACAGCTAGCAAAAGCTTCCTTCATCTCAGAGGCATGTTCTGAACCTTCTCCAAGCATCTTACCAACAAAATGACCCATTTGGTGAGGCAGAAAGGCCACAAATCTTTCACCACAGAGACGTTCCAAACACACAGGCCTTTTCAAGAGCATCCTGCCAGCAGCTTTTTGGGTAATATGGAAAAGGCAGTTTGCAGCCCTGTGCTGAGCACAAGCATGATACCATGTCACAGAAAAAGAACTGATCTCAACACATTGCCTCACTGCAAATAACAACACTAAGGATTGTCTCCAAACCAGCAAATGCTTTTGCCTCCTTTTTCCCCCCCTGATCAGGTAACTAAAGAGACCTACAGAAATTAAACAACTTGCTTAAACTATTTTGTTACTGTATAGCAAAGCAAAAAGCCCTATCAACAGCACCTATGAGCTTGGGCAATGCCTTAACCATAAGCCCATTGCTTCTCAAGTTTTACCAACCTGTGAACACAAGCAATAACCAGATTCTCAAGCACAGCGGGAACTGAGAAAACTTAATCAGAGAAGAAAATCCTGAAGAGATATATCTATCACTTCAGACACTCGTTGCTTAGTCACTATGTCCAGCAGCTACACTACCACACTCTAAAGGAGGGCAAAAGACTCCAGTACTTGTTCCTCCACATTTGCAACCCACTGATTTTGTAGAAATTTACCCCATTCTTTATCCTATAAACACTGTTCTAGCAAAACTGTGAAATCTGTTGAGCCCGAGGCTCATAATGCTAGAAGAGAAACTATTTAATCTCTCCTGCTTTCAATTCTGCCAACAAACAGCACTGCTGGTGTACTACAAGGGACCCCACATGTATAATTTCTGATTAGGCTAGTTCACCACCACTCAGAGGAGGCTGACACCAACATCCTCTACACTGCCTTTATTTCCACCTTCAGATGTCCCATTTTAATTATCTGTTCTGCCAATCATGTTGCCACCGAAGAATGAAGTTGTGGGTTAACCTGAGTGCATAAAAACAGAAGCCCATTGGACTTGTATTATTTTAATGTTGATGCAAGGCTAAGGACTGAGAAAGGGTCTCTATTTTAAGGACTAAACTGGAAGGGAGGAAAGAAATTAGTTTAGGTGCTCACTCAAGAAATATTCTATTTTGAGCACTTTCTGTAGAAGATAAGGGCTGCTTTGTAATAATAAAATTTGCTGGGAGAAAAAAAAAACAAAACCACACAACAAAAAGCAACCACAAAACCAAACAAAAAATAAACAAAACAAAAAAATAGCTCAGGGGATGCTCACTGTTCTAGGGATAAAAGCTAGCCTGTAATGTGCTATTTTTAGAAGTTATTTAAAACCTGACTTCTTTTATTCTGGGGTCTTCTCATGATCCCTTGCAAGACTCATCTTTTCTATGAGAGAGTTATGCCTTGTTTTAGCACAAGCTTTCCACTGAGACTCCTTTTATTGTGTCTGAACATCTAGCACCACAAGGAAGAGGTCCTGTGAAGAACTGTCAGCTATGATGATGGTCTCCAGTTAGGACAGACTGCTATTTCACCTTTTCTCTCTGTCTCTAGCAAGGCAAAATATGTTTTGGTGGCAGGAAGGAGGAAGAGAGGAAATACAGGTTTGCAAAAGCCATATGTCCCCCTTGCAAACACTTCTGCAAGAGGGCTGCCAGCCCTGATGGGCAGAGTGCTTGCAGCTGTGGCAGACAAGGCCAGATGTTCTTGCAAGTGGCAGGCTCCAACACATTTGTTGTTTCTTATTTCCACTCACTGAGCTAAGTCCCTGTAGGAAAGCACTGGTGGGTCTGTACAAATGATCTCCTATTGTCTTCTCTGGAAGGCTGACCATATCCTCTCTCCCTTCTAGGCCTTCTCTTCCTGCCTTGCACCACATCCTTCTTCACCATCAGGTGTGTACCTAAGTTAAGTGGAAAAACAACTTGCCTTTTACTGTGCTCTCAAATGCTAAAGGTACTGAGCGGGGGAATCAGCTACGTGGGAAGACTCCTGCCTGAGCTCTGAGTGCCCCTCTCTCTCAGTATAAATAATATTAAAGCTCTCCATATAATTCCCTAAGTAAAACCACATTTCTCCTTTAACATTTCCTTATCTGCACTCTGGCTATTCTAGCAGGAGGTGTCTTCTGTGGGGATGTGTCAGATTGTGGAGGATGTTTTTAAACTTCTTTGGCACATTTTCTCTCTTTTCCTCTGCTTTCAGAAATGTCACTAGCCCTGCAGTGCTGTCAGCAACATTACTTAGTTTGAATACTGCTGAGTCTCAAGACCTTCAGGCAAAGGTGGCATAAAGTTATCTTCTTTCCATCACAGGCCAAAAGGGATTGTCTTGCCTAGACTCTGACACCTCATTGTCTAAATCTGTAGTCCAGATTATTTCCTGACTCATGCTGAAGTTATATTGGGTGTGAGTTACAGCAGAAAGTACACAGAGGACTTCAAGCTGGAACCAGTAATATTCTCTCTGTGCTTTGCAATTACTTACGCAGCTTAACAGACTGGTTTCAACTTTTAGGGCTAGCAGAGCACCGCTGTAGCTAGCCAAGGTGACTGGGACATCTGGGGAGCCCTGTCCTGTGTGACTGGGGTAGCTAGAGCAGGACTAGTGTCTTTTCTGCAGACTAGCAGAGGGTGTTTGGTATCTTTAGAGTAAGCTTTGGCTAAGAAGCCTGGCTCCCTAATGCTGCCCTGCTATATTTAGACCCTCTTCTGGTGTGCCCACCCAGTGCTGTTCCCCTTGTTTGTTTCCTACCAAACAATGAGACCTGAAAGAATTGCTTGGAAAGGGGCCAACACTCTTGCAAACCAATCTGTCAGGCAGCCAAGCTTTGCAACGGCCCTTTGTAACATACTCTACTGGGGAATGGAAAGCAATCCTCCCTTCTTGCTTCAACATCCAGCGTGGGCATTTTCCCCCGTACTAAGGGCTCTGTGGCATGGCCCGGCCCCAGGGACTGTCTTTGAGGAGACGTCAGAAGACATGGGGTGGGAGGGTGAGGAATGCCAACAAGCAGCAAATCAGGGTGGCAAGAAGCAGTGAAAGCTCTGCTCTCTGTTCTCCCTCACCCCTAATCCTGTATTCCTGCCAGTGCAGGTTTTAGCAGCAGATTGTTCCTGGAAAGTCTGTGTTATCTGCTCTGATTGTAGTAGAAGCTGCTCATGTACATATAGGGTTACAGGTGTTTCTCTTCTCTGCTCTTGTGGTGCTTGGCTACCATTTTCTACAGCCTCAGCACTGCAGGAAGAGAAAAAAAAGTAGCTCTAGCCCTACTGGTGAGCAGAGCAGGAGCCATGTTAAGCTTACTTTTGCTTGTTTTAAACAAATGGAGCCAAAGGAAAAAACAAAGAAGGAAAAAAAAAGCCAGACAGGGAGAAGAGAGAATGAACAGAGATTTCTTTAGGACAGCAGGGTGTGCCTGATCCACAGCAGCCTCAGTGATGAGGGCCTGGAAATTGCAGATTTTAATCCAAACTGGACGTTGTTCCATTACCTTAGTTTTCAACTTTGTTGCTTCTTTTGGCCTTCTGAGCCAAACCCTCTCTAGCCAGAAAAGGACCTGTGTATCCCTGGGAGAGATTCCAGGAACATCCTTCAGTTTAATCTGTTTTTGGTTTTCCTTTAGGCCCATAAGCATTAGAGTGGTCAGCTTGGGGAAATAAACAAAAACACAACCCTAAACAAACAAACAAACAAACAAAAATACCCCACAGAAAAAAAAAACACAGAAAAAACAACAAACAAAACAAACAAACAAACAAAAAACCCCACCCAACAACAAAAAACAAAAAAACAAGGAAAAAAACCACAGAAAACAAACAAAAAAACAAACAACCCAAAACAAAACAAAAAAAACACTTCAAGGGGAGAGAAGAAAGGTCCTGCATACCAGAATCATAGCAAAATCATAGCAAGAGAAAAATCATCTAGAAAAGTGCCCAAGCCAGGCAGGCATCTGCTTGTTCTGCCTAAGAAAAGAGCTGTCAATCTCCTGTGGGGAGCAGGTGGAGCTTCTGTGCCCTCAGTGCTAGAGGGTCATTCTCTCACTCCACTGAGGTTGTTCAACCTGGAGAAGAGAAGGCTCTGGGGGGAGCTCATAGGAGCCTTCCAAAACCTGAAGGGGGCCTCCAGGAAATCTGGGGAAGGGCTTTCTACAAGGGCTTGTAGTAAAAAGACAAGGGGTGATGGATCAAAACTGGAAGAAATGAATCCAGCAAAGAAAAGCTGCATCTCAGACTGACCTCCAGCAGACAGGGTCGGTAGGATACAGAAAGCAAGACCCTGCACTCTTGCACTTCACCATAACACAGAAGACAACTTGAATACCTCAAATGTCAATAACAAAACTGGAAGAGTCAAGTGGGGATGGTCTTTGCCATAGCAAATAAGGCAGTTTTATCTGTGTTGGATTTTCTGGGTTGCGATATTACTAGCAACTGTCTTGAAGTCCCAGCTCCCAGAGTCAGGGGATTTCTTGTAAGGATCTCAAATTTCAGTATAAATCAATACCAAAAAGCTACTGCCTCCATTAGTACATACAGGCCTTTTAAAGAAAGACCCTAAAAATTAAATTTTGGATGGTATGCTAAAAGACAAAGACCTGTCCCTATAGCAGCTCCTGATTTGCTGCATACAGGCTGGCCAAGAAATCTGGGATCCTCTTGGTTCATGTTGCAGTAATAAAGGGGGCTATTTCATACTTGCTGTTTATTGCAGAACACAGATCCACTGTGCTCAGCAACTAAAGACCATTTGTAGAACCTAACTAGTCAACAGGAAATTCTGTTCCCATTTTGCCAAATCACTTTATCATGATGCCTTTAGGAAAAGACTGTTCATCTATTTTAGTGGTTGCTTAGGAGATGCAAGAGGGCTTGGCCTGCAGCCACTTCCCTCTTCTGACTCTCCCCAAGATAGCGCTGCAGACCCTCCCCTAGAAGAAAAGCCACTGGGTGACTGCTTGAACAGCCAAGGACATTTTAGTCTCGGGCTCCTTTTGTGACCTGTTGTGGCAGCAAGGCCAGGTGGAGGAAGTCCTGACCTCCAGCTGAATGGGAAACAGAAAAGCAGGGAGTATCAGGGGAAGAAGGTGGATTGATGACACTTTGAGAAGCTGAGGGATGGCAAGGAAATGGATGCTGAGGCGATGCTAAATGCTCTAAGGAACCCGGGACAAAAATTCACCTTTGGTAGTTGTACGGTGGACCTTGTTCTGGGAGGAGCCTTTTGCAGAACTTCTTGTTTAGATGCGTAATGGTGTAGGAGCAATGGGAGGACTGCTGGGAAGGAATCATAACTGCCTTTCTTTTTTAAATAATGTTTTTGGCTTTTCAGTGAAATGGATCTTCCTTTCGGAAAGTTCAGCAATTTGAAAAATGAATGTGAAATTTTTACACAATGTATTAAAGGCCTAATTTCCCATCAGCAAAGTGAAGCAGGTCACCAGTGCAAAGTCTAGAAGTTTGCTTAAGTCAAAAAGCTCCTTTCCCTA
>NW_009953386.1:882710-898142 GCF_000747805.2 Chaetura pelagica | reverse complement strand
TTTTTTTTTTTTTTTTTTTTTTCTTCAATACCTAATGATCAGATCAGCACTAAGAGGTTTTTAACAAGCTGGAAAACCAAGGAAGACTACATTTATTTTTTTTCACAATATAAATGAGGCTTGAAAGGCTGAGATTTATTAGCTCTACAACTTTGTCAGACAGATTGACCAAAAAGAAACCATTCAATTCACTACTTACAGATAATATGTCCTTTCCTTTCTTAATCTGTTCTGATCAACTTGTCTTGTATATCCTGCTTCATTATATAATAAAAAGCAGAATTAAAATGCTGGCTTTTTGCATCTTAATTGAATTCCAGTTCTCATCTAAAAATAGCTTGACACAAATCAAAGTTAAAAAGTAATTATCATGTAAATAAGCAATGCCATTCACTATTTTCTAACTTGACTAAATGCAAATTATGGATCTGAATAAATTTAAGATTTGTTAGATTGTTCTATTTACATGTGCAGAGGGCCCAGGCTAGCAAAAAGCTACCAAATTTAGTAGAAAGGTTATATTTAGTTTCAAATCAGGATGCTTTAATTAGCAGCTAACAGGAAGCAACCTTTTTTGTTTTGTTTTGTTTTGTTTTGTTTTCTGGCAATTTTTATGGCGATTTGGAATTAACTACAAATATGAAGCATAATTAAAATAGATTGCTCCAATCATCCATTTTTGCTCTCTGATATTTTAAAATCACACCATCTTGAACAGACATTATCACGCATCAGGCGCGTGGAAACTTTACAAACACTTCTCTGAGAAACACCGGTTTGTGCCAAGTCACACTTGTCTCCCTTCTAAACTATCTGGGCTACCTGCAAATGAGTTTGAGCTGGATCATCTCTTTTCAGCTTAACCTTAGTAACACAGTTTTGGATATGTTTGCAGCTTCACTCACTCTTTATGGCCAGTGCTGAAGGGTGTAACGGTGGAGACACCCCAACACTTAGTATATGCTTAGCAGCCCCCAGACAAGAGAAAAAAATAAGAAAAGAACACTTTTTCTGTTCACTCCAGGCTGAGACTACCAACTGCTTATTACAGGCATGTTAAACCTCAGTCACTCAATACCTGAGGGTTATTAAAATTTTTTGAACTTGCTTTGAAGTGCCACTGACTCTGAGTACAGCTCTTGCGTCAGGGATAGTCAGGCGCCACGCTTCCAGAAGACCTTGGAGTCTCTGTCACCCCTATCAGTGCTCTTGCTCTGCCCTTTTCCTGGTACAATGCTTCCCGTACTTCAGCTTTTCATGCTGTCCTTGGGTTACCAGAGCCCATTTGTAGGCTGCAGAACAATAGCCATCGCTGAAAATATCAAATGGGAGAAAAGAAAACATCTCGGTAAAACACTCGCACGCTGGGAGTAGGATATAAAAATAAGAAGTGGCAGCTCAGCTCTGGGGCCCCAGGATCTATGGGTTGTAGACTAAAAACTGCCTCTATTTTTCTTCTAGAGCCTTACCTCTTGTTCTGCTTCTGAAAAATGCCAATAAGGAGACAGATCCTCTTTGTCACTCCTCCTAAGAAGTCCATTCCTCCTGTGCCAATGCCATCGTAACTTCTATTATCACAACATATTCTGGATCCTTCCTTCTTTTATTTGGCACCTAGAGTTCAGTGAATAATTTTGCAATGAACTGTTTATTCAGCAAATCTCACTTCTCTTTTCATTTGTGGAATACCCAAAGAAGATTGCAATTTCCTCAGGTGCTTTATTATCTTAGGTTATCTGGCAAGTTTTCTGCATTTTCTTCCTCTTCTCCATGGATTGACTGTGACTTTGAGAGAGATACTTGGCTAGTTGTGGTTTCAGGCATGTGGGTCAGTTGCGATGAGTGAGGCTGCAGGGCTTGGGAAAAATCAAGAACATCGTCACTTGCCAATGTTTGACTGCAAAAAGATCATCATTATGACTTCAAGCTGCTATTAACTTTTACACCTGTATCTTTCATTTCAGGAAAGTGAACCTGAAAGAAGTATGCTGAAGGGAGAATAATTTAAATAAACGCCTGCACGTCACTGAAGGGGAATAACTTATATTCAGAACAGGATGTAGCCTCAGATATAAATTTCAGGGAGAGAAATTATGACCAAGAAAGGATTCTGTCAAGCTGCCAACAGCTGCTTCATTTCATTGCTATCCTGGGGCACCCTGGTGTTTTCCATGTCCCCCATCCCAGCTCCTGCCAATTTGTTGTTCGGTTGCAGGAGGCGACTCTGAAGGGAAGCGGAGCAGGTAGTCACACAGGAAAAAAAAAAACAAACACAAAACCATCCTTCCTCTAAACACCATGTGGGTGTGGGTTACCATGTTAAGGAAATCCCATGAAAGGGTATCCCATCATTGGCGCAGTATGAAGGAGGGCCCTTGAAGGGGAGTGCTTGTCTTGGCTGACCTCCTGGCTTGTGTGCCGACTCTGAAGGGAAGCGGAGCAGGTAGTCACACAGGAAAAAAAAAAACAAACACAAAACCATCCTTCCTCTAAACACCATGTGGGTGTGGGTTACCATGTTAAGGAAATCCCATGAAAGGGTATCCCATCATTGGCGCAGTATGAAGGAGGGCCCTTGAAGGGGAGTGCTTGTCTTGGCTGACCTCCTGGCTTGTGTGCTGGCCCGCCCCTGCCGTAATGAGAGGCTTGGAGGAAAGCACAGGTTTGCTGCAGGCAGCCCTCATCCCTGAACTCCCTAATTTACCTTTCCAGTGGGGAAAGGACCTGCAGGGAATGCAGAGGAATAGCAACGGCTTCTTTGAACAGCCACTGACTGAGAGCCAGAGCACTTTGGGAAGAAAGAGGAAAACAAGGGAACTCCACCCTTTTACCACAGAAACATCTCAACCACATCCTGAACCCGGCTTGCTACAGAGTCCTTCCTCACATGGAGAAGCAGGCTGGAAAGTGAGCCAGAAGAAGTGGGATGTACAGGGACCCAGAGATATTTTTAAACTTGCTGGAGGTCTGCTTGCATAGTTTTGGCCTGGTTTTGTTGGCACAAGGCCCTTTCTTCCCAGGTTTTGATAGATCACACTTGCTGAGGAGGCCCTCCTCGTATGTCAAGATGAAGTTTTCTGGCTACTCTGGGGACGAGTAACCAGACGCAGCAGCTTTTCTAACCACGCTTACCATATTTGACAGACCCTCTGCCCTTACAGAGCTGTGCCTCAGGGCCTCTTACCAGCTTGCAAGTCACAGAATAGGACCACAGGAGGGAACTGAGGAGGCAACATGAGTGACATGAACCGTGACTAAACTTTATTCATACACTGAGTTTATGTAGAGGGTGGACAAGGAAAGGATTGTGGCTGTATGCAGGGAGGGAGCACCTCTGAGAGTTGTAAGGCACAATTACTAAACAAAAAAGATCAAAATGAAGTGATGAAATCCTCCCTATGAAGCTGTAGAGAGAGCACACACCTGTGCTGGCTCTGCACCCAATGTACCTGCTCACCCTTGATCCACTGGGAGGTGACAACAAGGAATGGCAGGCAGGAGGGTCCTGGCCACTTCCCCATGCAAGAGAGGGCCGAGCTGATCTCAGCCTGTGTCATGATGTGGTGGTGTGGTATCTTCTGGTGATGTGGGACATCCTGTGACACAACTTGTGACAAAGCCAAGAAACATCAAAAAGGCTAGAGAAGAAAAGCTTTGGCATGTGGTTTATTGTTTTTTTTCTGCAGAATCAGGAAGGATGCTGGTGAGGCTAAAAAGAGCCCAAGTGATGTCTTTTCAGAAGCCTACACCTAACGAACTGTATTTTCCTACACATAGTACAGGCAAGATCTCATCCTTTACTTAGCAGCTTTCATGGAAGAGGCATTTAGTTAGATAGGAATGTCTTCACCTCCTGCTGAGAAGCAACCCTATCTGGTGGTAACAGAGCTGTCATTTAACTGCGAAGGTGATGAAAAGAAGCACATTATCTGAGAAATCAAGCACGTGGAAGGTAGTGAGTTGAAATCTGGCCAGAGTAGCAGTCCCATAGACCTTTCCTGAGGAAGGAAACACAGATTTTCTAATAAATACCCTTCATTAGGGGCTTCAAATTTCAGCTCTTATGAAAAGGAGCACCTCTACCACTTCCAAACTAAGCCACTCTAATGAATCAGCTGCTCTTGTAGGTTCTGCTGCATGCAGGGGGTCCTTGTTCCAAATGCTGATCACGACTTTTGTACTTCTCATCCAAGTGCTGCTGGAGCTGCAGTTGTAAGCTAAAGGCTCCTCAGCTTCTCCTCTTACTGATTTTGGTTTTAAAGCAACTCGAGCTGGCCAGGAGGGAACAAAGCAATAATAGAGCCTCTGCTGCTGATAAGTTAACTTTTCCTCTATGGACCTACATTAATTGCTTCTCTCATTAAGGGCGCAAGCAGATAGATGTAATTTTTGAACAAAATCACGGTTGGTAGCTGTTAGTAACACCTGAGCCTGCCTCTCTGGGCAAAGTACCCCTTCAGAAATCTCTTTGTCTGCAGTAGCTAGAGCCCTTTAAACACGTCAATCATTTTCTCCTCAGGAAGAATTACAATCTGCCCTGCCACTGTTGCTGAGATGGCTGCAAGAAGGAGCAGCAGGCAGGGGCCTCCACGCTTGACACTGGAGGCATTTGTGAGATTTGGGACACAGTTTGACATCTAGTGGTAACGTGTGGTATAATCCCAGAGCTCACACGAAACTGCAAAGGGTCACAGTCCTGGATCAGGCAAGCTGAGGAAAAGATCCTTCTATCAGCCAGGTACACACTTGTCTGCTGCATGTACAGCCACGCACCTCGATATTGTGCATCTTCTTATCCTGCAGTGACGTTTGATTAAGGGCCCAGGTCATATTTCATCCAGAAAAGCAACATCTTTTAAGATTTGTGTTTTGATCTCTATGCTTATGATCTCGTGGATCATTATGCATGCTTTTACCATGCTAATGAAGCTATAGCAGAAGGGTCTTAACCCAAGGAAAGTGACAGAAAATGTACAAATAGTTAATTCTGAACCCTGCTAGGCGTCTGAGTTTAAAGCAATTTGGGATATTTCAGTTTTGGGTTTGATTTGTGCCATTTATGATTGCAACCAGGAGAGTATTGTGGAGCTGATCTGCTGCTAGGAACTAAATAATGAATGCACAGATGGAGTCATCTTTATTAAAAGAAAATGTAGGGAAGAGGGAAATTATTCGGGTGAGGTGAGCTGCAGCCAAACTTAACACTTCTGGAACATTACACAGAGATGGAAATCTTCTTTATTTTTGTACTTCTCTGCATTTCCTACAATCAGAATGGGAATGCCTCATTATCCCTTCAGAAAAATTATTTTAGCCCAACCTACTCTCAAATTCTCATGGGGAATTTTCATGCACTCAAGAAGTTTTGCTGATTTCTACCTCAGAGAAACATGGGTTGGACTGCAAGGATGAGCAGATCCTCTGAACTTGCAAAATCTGCTTTTTACTACTAAAATCAACCTGTGGAAATAGATAGTGGCCTGCCAGTTGCTGCATCTGCCTGGAAACATTAGATTAGGTTTGTATTCAGGGATTAGTAACAATTTACCAGGGATTAATTTGGCTCACTCTGCACAGCTGCCAAAACAAAAAGAATAAATGTTAATTAGAAATTATATCAAGAGTTTTGGAGCACTGGGACAATTATTTGCTTTCTATTTCTTTTTAGAGAGAGAAAAGAATACTTAAATCAGAACAGCAGTTCTGGGTTAAAGCTAATCAAATTGCATGATCTGTCCTGCAGATGCAGCAGAGTAGAGAGACTCCATTATCCCTTCATCTCTGGGAAGGACACCCATTTTCTCTGTGCATTATGGCAGGGGTAGTGCCCAGTTTCTGCAGTATCATTACATGAACCCTATGTGCTGTAGTGCAAACCACATTTGAAGTCCACTCTCTCATGCAGTAAAATGATGTTTGCTCCCTGGGGAGCAGTTTCTCAGCCTCCAGAGTGTGTCGAAGTGTGAAGTTTTAACTCCCCGCAGGATGTAGCTCGGCAGGTCACCTGAAAGTTGCCTTTTTCAGCCTTTCTCTGGCAGAGACAAACGCCAAGATTTGTGAGTGTTCAACAGATAAATACAGGGATGTTCAACTGAAAAGCCAAAAGCTTTGGCTCTCTTTATTGTCCTGCCAGCTTGGAAGTGCTCCTCTCTTTACTTAGTCAGCCCTAAGGGCCTGAGTGGCTGAAGATGCAGGATGATTTGGTTTCCCCTGGCAAGTGAATGGGAATCAGGGTGTCTCCTCCAAGTCCCCAGGTTACTAAAGTCTCCAAGTGCAAGAGGTGGAAAGGAGTAAGAAACACCAGTAGGCTGGTTTGAGGCAAAGGAAATCTCCTATTTACCCTCTTCTTGCTCTGTCCCATGGCCTCTTCACACACTATAAACAGCCACAATGTCTGAGTGCATCTCAGTCAAGGTTTCAGACTCTGTTCCCAGCCCTGTTACACACTTCACAGCTGCTTGTTTCCTCAAACAGTCAAATGAGCTGGTACAATTTCCCTAATGAGACCCTTAATGAGTAAAGACACAGAGCATCCCCTCCCAGCTTGAAGCAGGGAATATCTGCACAAGCAATTCCCTGAAAGCCTTGCATTTCACTCTCTTCTCTCTTTTGTCAGGTTTGTATCTTTCTTTTTCTTTTTCTTTTTTTTTCTCTTAACCTAGCTGCAGTCAAGAGCTCCTCAGGGCAGGAATTATGTCTGTCTATCTGCCAAGAGGATGCCACAAACATTTTTAGGCACAAGACAAACAATGTAGCAGTGTTGCCTCTAGAAACAAGGCACTACTACAGAAAAAGGAGAAAGCCCAGCAATTACAGGAGATCCAGGGCAAAAGAATCAGCATCCTGGCCATCTGCAGCTCTAGCATTCTCTGGCTGGCGGGGATCATGAAATAATATTTTCATGAAAGGTTATTCATAATCAAAATGCTACTACCAAGGTGAAATTATATGCGGTTATTTTGGAGGTAGGGGTGAAAAACAGGAAAAAAATTGCCATTACTTGAAGCCCTCTCCTACATTTCCCATCTTTGCCACCAGTCCGTGGTGCTGCATGTCCATGTCCAACCCTGGGGACAGGCAGAGAAATCCCCACTGAGGGCTACGGTGAAGGAGCACAAATGCAGAAGAAATGAAATGTTTGAACATTATTTTTAAATTGTATAAATCTGTGGGAATTCATTATAAGCACTCTTAACAGGTTTCCATGGATGTATTTTGTTAAATAACATTTGAATATTTTGGAGAGTGGCAACTTAGATGAACCCAAAAAAGCCTGAGTAGGAGAAAGCTGTAAAAGTTACTCCTTTGCAAGGTAATGCCCATGCCTTCTGTCTTCCAACATAAAACACATTCTTGTCTTGTTATTATTATCTTGATAATGATAACCAGTGCTGTTCTTGCTTTGTACAATATTGTTGCCTTAAGAGCCTTTTCCCTTGTGCGGCAACTGTACATTGTGCTAAATCAAAATGACAAGGAAAGATTTTAGTGAAATGTATAAAATACTGGTGGGGCTGGATACTGCTGTCCCCAAGGTAAGAACTGTCTTGGTCTTGGTCTTCAAAACAGGAGGAAGAAATAGGTTTTCCATCCCTGCTTATACAAGTTCTCCCTTCCCCTTTCTCCTCCCATCATGTCTCCTGGGACACCAGATCCTACAGCCCTTTCCAGCTAGGAAGGTGAAATCCTGAATCATCAGATGCATGCTGGCTTCTGCTGTCCAGAGAAGGGATCCTCGTCCTTGTGTTTTACGCTGCAAATCTCTCAGCCTTGGGGCGTACTGTATTGCCTGCACAATATCAGCTCTGTATGCTCTTGTTCTCCAGCTGACCTCGTGCATCCTAAAAAGCTCAGTAAAACAAGCAAGAGGTCCTGTCTCACCTCATATTTAAAGAACTAAACCGCAGCACCTCCAGGGCTGGAGCTTGAAACATTTTTCCCGGCAGATTTTCAAAGGAGTTGTCAGGGGAGAATTCTTCTCCCCCAGCTGTGCGATGCCTACGTCAGAGCTTGTCATCTACAATATCTCTTTTCATGATCAACCAAAAGAAATAGGCACTTGAAGGGCATGGTTCATTTCTTTTTGCTGACTATAAAGAGAGCCCATGATGATGAGCCTAGCTGCAAACGTCTGCATTCAATCAAGCTGAGGGAGATTAATTCTGTCCCGGTGCCCAAAATTTTTGGAGGCTCTAAGTATTTAACCCCATTGCTTAACATTCAGAAATTATTCCACGGTTTTTAGGTTGGAAGCATTTCTCTTTTTTTCTGGCAAGCTCAGTCTCTCCCTTCTTGCACACTTTAAAAAACCCAACATCATCTTGGCATCATCCCAGACTAAAACAGCGGATGCTGGTTAATTGTCTAACAAAATTGATTGGTTAATTTTTTATCTATATATTTCTAAAACTCTTTTAATGCTATGAAGTGTTATGGAAAAGACATGTTGCTGTCAATAATTGATACAGTAACATCTGGTGGGTGCAAAGATGCATCCCTGTCCCACAAATTAAGGTACACTGTGCTAAGTTGAGCACTATTTTTAGGTGGGTGCAGCTCATCACAAGCCTTCACAGAATAGTTTTGCTGAAAGAATGGCCCTTGCCTTTGACAGCTTTTATTGTTGTTCTTGCTGTGCTAAAATAAACTAGTAGCTCAACACTTTGTTTTCAAAATGATTATTACAGATATTCTTTCTGCTTATGCCATTCTGCTCAGTTTCTGGAGCCACCCCAGAAACTGGGATACCTGGTCTCCTGCCAATGCATCACCCAGCATCTGGCTTCTGTGCCTCTCCAGCACCCTTCCCAAGAGGTAACTTCTCTGTGTGTGTGTGTGATGGTAATGAGGAGCATGTGGCTTCGTTTGATAAGTCCAGAGAAATGTGTTGTGCATTTGGGTTCCAACCAGTCCCTCCTTTTCAAGGCTGCAGGAAGTAAATCAGTCATGTTTTAAAAGATCCCACGCTCCAGCTGCTGCAGATTTGAAAATTGTTAATGAATGCTGCTCACAGCGTTATCTGCTTGTAGCCATATGGCTCTGGAAAAAGAAACTTCTATCCTGAAGTATTCTGCACACCTTTCTGCTGTACTTGCAGCACTGCTGGAAGGCAACTGTCACCAGGCTGGAGGGTGACAAACAAGTTGTGTTCAGTAGCCAGTGTGTTGCAGCTGGGCATGAGGGAGAATTTTTTATTTTATTTATTTTATTTTATTTCAATTTTTTTTACACAGGTTTCTCCGGCAATATTTTTTGTTTTAGTGCCAGTATAGAGCAGACTTTAAAGGCCTTGACTCCTAATGATATGTGGACAGCATTCTGCTTGGCATACTAATGCATTAAATGAGTCTTTCTCATTCTGACTCAGAAACTCTCCAATTCCCTTCTCAAAGCTCAACAACCATTGGAACAAATGTCCACTCGTTCTCCACAGTGCCAAAATTCCATCCCCTGTGTGTGACTAGAGTGAAACTTTATCGTATTGATTGTAGACTAATAAAAAAATATGGGTTAAAATGGATCTCAGACATTCATTTTATCCATCTCCTGCCCCAAAGAGAATTACCTATATCAGAGCAATTCCTGGCAGATATATTTTTTTATGTCTACCACGATGGAAACTCCCCCATCCCAGACAATCTACTTCAGTGAGTCTCTAGCCTTACCCATAAAACTCAAATGTCCAGCTGGAATTCCTCTTGCTGTAGTTCACTATGTGTCCTTTCCTCAGCATAGATATGAAAAAAAAGGATTATTCCCAGCCTTTTTGCAATAATCTTTCATGTGTTGGAGACTATGCATCACATCCTCCTCCTCAGCCAATGTCACCTTCTTTAGATTAAACCAGCCCAGTACTTCCTTGCTTTTCCCACAGATCATATTTTCTAAACCATTGACCTTTATTGGCACCCCGCTCCAAAATTCTGCCCAGCTGATCCACAAATATTTTGAAGTGTGATGCCAGTTGTCGAGCTAAGTTCGTACCAATTCACGTGCTGAAAGGATTACTTCCCAAGTCTTAACAACAGTCTAGCCATGCTTCTTCGTATGGTCTTACACATTTTCTCAACAGTGTGACGTTGATGATTCACAGTCTTATTTTGATCTGGTGGAAACCCGTCCCACCCACCCTCTTCTCAAGTCCTTCTATAGAGATCTGTTACATAGATACAAAAAAACAGTTGCTTTTCAGTATCTAAGGGACTTGCTTCTCTTTGAATGTTACTGACTTTTCCTCTGGGAGAGATGAAAAATCCCTTTTGGCTCTCAGATATACCTTAGAAGAGCAATCTCCAATATCCTTAAAATCATTCAATTGAATTGCATAGTTGTTCAAAAATAGGCTTCTCCTTGTGAGGTCCTTTTAACCCTATATGAAGCTTTCACCCTGTTTTGGCTGACACCAGCTGGGTCTTGGCCCTCCCTGGCAGCAGGAGGGAGCTCCCTCCAGCAACGGGCAGGTCAGGAAGGGCTTGGCTTGAGCTGTGGCATCCCCTGAGTATGAAAGAGAGTTTTGTTGCCTGTCCTGCCGGAAGGGAGGACTTGGCATACTTGAGAGGGAGAACACTCATGAGAGCTCCTTGTTAGAAAACCAGTGGCATAGCTAGCATATTATCTTCTGTCATTGCTCCATCATGCAATGGAGAGCTGCATCCATCCCTGCAACACTTCACTGCAGCTTCAAGGAAAGGCCTCTTGGAGTGTTGTTCTCAGGGCTTCAGAGCAGGCCAACAAAAACAGGCAGGGGTTATTAAACTACAGACCAGCTGAGGTGACTGTGACACAAGTGCTGATGTTCAGGTCGGCGTGTGTTTGTCTTCCATCCAGAGGATTTTCCCTTTGACAGAGAAGGGCCCTGCCTCCAGTCACACAGCTTGCTAGGCTGAAACAGGGAAGCAGTGCTCAGAGAGGAGCTCCTCTGTGGTCTAGGGGAGAGAGATAAAATCCAAAGGGGCTGCTCCACTGCTCCATGCTGCCACTGCTCCATGGCTGTTTGCATGCATACATGGCTGAAGGAGAGCACTCAGAGGAAGGCCCATAGCAAATGCTGGCTCAATGACTTTGTGAGGATGACATGGAAATGCTCTGAAGAAAGCAATAGGTGGGTTACTGCTCATCTCCACAGCTTCATACCTGCTGTGGCCCCCCTCCCCTCCTCCTGCTGCTCAGCCAAGGTCTCTGTCCTCTGTGCTCCCCACTTGGCTGAGAAGAAAACAGCCCTGCAGCAAGGCCGAGGACAAGGCAGAATTGTCAGCCTCCACTGCTGGTGTCAGGGTCAGGCCAGCTGGCAGACAAGGAACCACTTGAGCTCAACTTTTTGGCAAGCTACATGAGCAGTGCTGGAATCGTTCACACACATCCCTGTCTCAGTGTCTGTAGTTAAAGAGTTGGAGTTGGGATGAAGACCTGAGCTGTATAGGAAGACTTCCAGAAAAGTTAATGCCCTATTACGTTTTAAAAAAACCCACTTTTTTTCTCAACAGAATCTCAAACTCTTTTAAAATGAAGCTAGCTGCTGATGTAATTCCAAATGCTCTCTGCTTAACTTGAAAGTGATTTCAGCAATGCTTTGATCTATACCCAAAAAGCCACTGGGAACAGCACCGACTGTTCAAACAGTCCAAAGCCCAGAAAGGAAAGGATCACTCCAAAAAAAAAAGAAAATAAAGCATCCTGGGTCCTCCAGATCCACCCTGCACCCAGGCAAACTCACAGACTCTTGGGAATGCTACCATTCAAAACCAACAATACCTTCTGGTAGGTTGTGTGCTGTTGGGAATGCTTCCCTTCTCTTTCTAGATCACTCTATCCAGCCTTCTAATTACAGCTGGCTAGATTATTTTTACAAATAAATTATCCAACTAATTCAACCTTTTATCCAGCTCATGAATCATTAGCAAACAGACTTTGCTTTTTGTTGCTCTTGGTAATTATTTCATGAATGGTTCATGCAAATAAACTTCAGTCTGTGGGAGGTGTCTGCAGCTTGCTCCCTCTTCCTGTTCGGGCTGTGTAAGTGGCTCCCTCGCTGATGGGCTGTGCTTTACTGCTCTTGAACTGCATGTCAGAATGCTTTTAATTACAATATTTTTCCTTCCTCATGCAGAATACCCCTGCCACAGCTGTGTCCCAAATGTTACACGCCAGGCAGAACCCCATTCACACCAGCCCTCATGAATAAGAAACAAAAGGGAGTGGGGGAGGAGAGGAGATGAGCAGCTGTGCGGAATCTGAATAAATATTCACTGATTCCCTTTCCTGCAGCATCTGCCTTCTAAGGCTCCTTCTCCTGTGCAAATAACACGTGAAGTGTGTGCAGGGACCTCTAGCAGACAGTGGCACACCACATTTTTCTAGGGGCTGGCCCACAGAAGTTAACAAGTCCTTATCGTGTTTCCAGACAGAAACAAAGATCCTTCTGATTATTATAATCCCTGTTGCTGACACATCTTCACATTGTATGTTTCAGGGAAAAAGTTTTGTTGGGATAGGACTCCACCAGCCCCATGTCCATGGGGCACACATCTTGGTGCATCCCAAGGAGTGAGTGGAATGGCAGAAGTTTTCATGCTAGAGCAGCTCTGTTCATCATTTATCATGGTCTCCTCTCCTGAACAACGATCAGACAGATGTATTCTAAGATGTAGTGAAATAGCTGATGACATATCTCTCGATTCCATGTATACTTTGGGAAGTACGTACACGTCATCCTGATGGTGATCCTTAGACTTTGACACATGACAAGTGACAGCCGTGGTTGTTTTCACCTACTGGGTAGACCTTCAAATTCTGCTCTTTTGCACAAGCCAGTCTCTTCCTCTGCCCCTGCCTCTGCTTTCTCCCCACTATAACTTGCTGGTTTTGTATTATATCCACAGATGTTTTGCTGAGTGATATGTTTTTGCTTGTGTATTACTGCCTGTAGCCCAGCACAAAAAAGAAAATGCTTTATGCCCTTTACAAAACCAACCAAACAAAAATAACAACTTGAAATAATCAATTCACAGGCCTAAGACAATTGTTCACAAGATGCTGTGAGCCAGCTTCATCTGATTCTGTGTTCACATCCTCTGTTTATGGTGCTCCCCTTATTTACAACTTTTGATCTGCCATGCCTTGAAGTCACTAACAGACCTTAGCTGCCCTGGCTGGCTCACCTGGGCCCTCTCTCCGTGCATCCTCTGCCCATTAGCCCAGACCTGAGATTAAATAAAGCTCCTGGACTATGTTGCCTGTACTGCTGCTCAGCTCTGTCCTGGTTTTTCCAGAGAGAGGACTCATCTTGTAGAAAGCCTTGTCTTGTTCCCTGGAAGGACCTATTTGGCTCTTTTTCTTTCCAGAGGTTTCATTTATTTATTTTGGTTAGAGGGAGCTTCTAATATGTTTTTTTGGGTTTTTTTTGTTTGTTGTTGTTTTCTGGACAAAAACTGAGTTTTCAAAGGGATGGATGCTCATGAGGTATGTTTATTCCCTTAGAGATTTTAATTCTTCAGAGTAAAGAAAACACTTGGTTCTTCTCTAATTTTTTGTTTGTTTATGCTGAGGAAAAGGTTTTAAAACAAACAAGCAAACAAACAAACTAAAATAGGATTAAATTGTTTTATATGACTGAAGAAGAATGGTCCACATGAAATTAAACAGAAATTATGATTTAGTGTTCATTCCTAAATGAAACAAAGTTGTGGGTAGAGAAAACTTTGGAAAAAAATGAAAGCTGTATATTTGAGAGGGGAGGTCGTGTGTGGAAAACAGCCACTGAATTTTTGCTAGTTCTAATGAAAGGTAAATATGTCTGGGTAAAGCGATGGGAGTTTATAGTTACTGTTCATCAATTTTAGTCTGACCTCTGGCTGTGCATTTCACAGCCACAGATTCCCTGTTGATTTTCTTTTTCTAGACCTCTGGCTTCATTGAATGCAGAATGCTTTCCCAGTGTAAAATTGCAAGGGGTGAAATTAATAGCAAATTGCAGTCAGCTAAGAAAGCATGCCAGACTGAGAAGATGTTGTGGCATCAGAGCACTGATCTGGGACCCTAGCAACAGGATCTACCAGACAGCTCTTACTGAGTTGTAGGCTCTTAGGAAATGCAGATTACTCTTGGTAAAAAAAGAAAAAGGGAGGATCATAGGGTAATATAATTCAGGTTGAAAAGAACCAGGAGGTCACCTGGTCAAATCACCTACTGAAAGCAGGGTTAACTATGAGATCAGACCAAGTTCCTCAGGGCTTTGTCCAGTCTGATCTTGAACATATCCAAGAGACTGCACTTTTGACCCATCAAGCTAATGGTTAATGACCTGAACCATATCATCCCAAACCATATGATCCATATTATGCATCTGTTTAATCTACTTATCTTTGCACCACAGCAATGTATCTGATCATAGCAGGAGAATGTGATGCTAAACGAGCTGTTCAGAGAGAAACTTTCTCTAACAGATAACTACCCTGCTGAGTGACCACCACTTCCCTGCAGGGTTTGCTTGCTTTCACTATTAAATATTCAGATTCTTTGATGATAAACATGAATACGATCAAATAACAGACTGAGCAGCTCTCCGTGTCACTTTAAAATGCATCATGTCTAGCAAACTCTCCAAGATTAATCTCCAAGTTTAATCCACAGATATTTGCATAGATTCCTAACCTCTTAGACATTACTTTTTTAGATCCATGTCTGTTAATCACCTGCAGTGCTTGCTGATAGGTAGGCTGACATCAAGTACGTGCTGTGTAAAATTCAGAGGCACAACTGTTCCTAATCCCAAAGATACACTCAATGTTAAAGATTCATATTTCATCCTTGCAAGTCCATTATAATAGTTCAATGCTTGTTATAAGCACCAGGGGAAGATCTTTGTATATATTAGAGACCTGTCTAACATATGAGGTATTACAGGTGCGTGTTAAAGTTCTGCAAATTCTTGTGTTTATTTCTCTAGTCACAGCTATAATGGAGGCTGGGGTTACTCTTCAGGACTTGATTGTTTCTCCACCAATACCCATAATTCAAGTGGCTTTTAGTAAAAAAAAAAAAAAAAAAAAAAAGTAAATTAATATTAACACAGCTGCCTATTTTCTGTTTTTATTAGGACTAACTCCTGAACTAACCAGTGGACTGATTGTACAGCTGTACACTGAGAAACTGTAGTGTTTGACACTGGAGAGGACAGTAGATGTAAAAGTGGATGCAAAGTCATCTTACTGCCTGTTCCATTATGCACTCTGTAGGACTGGGCTCCTAGTTGGTGAGGGTTATCCTTGTTGCCTAGAAGACACTAGGTGATAATGACAACAGCTACATTTTTCATTTATTTCTTGTCAGTTGGCTCTTGCAGACAGCTTCAACACATAGCCATATACCCTTTTATCTGCACTGGCATATGCCAAGATAGATAGAGTCTAAGTGCCTGTATGTCTAGAAGCTTCA
>NW_009953386.1:855997-882661 GCF_000747805.2 Chaetura pelagica | reverse complement strand
CCTGCCAGCATTCAGTCCAAAGCTGCCTGTGAGGGTGTCTGCACTGCTGCTTTAGGGACACAAGGATCCTGCTCCCCCTACTCTTAAAGACCAACTGCAGCTTTTAGGGATCTAGAAGGTGAAGAAGAGCACAAGGGTTGGCCAAAACAAATCAGTCACTCTCAACTACATAAAAGTTCCAGATTTTTATTTTCCACAGGGTACAGAGAGTGTATTTCTTCCTCCCTTAGGATGATTTTTTTAGGGCATAACTTTTAGTTGACTAAAATGTTTAATCCTGAGGACTGATACATTCATAGGGGTGATTCCTACAGAGACAGGAATTTCAAAACATAGGCCCTGAAGAAAAAGAGGTTTCTAATATTTAATCTGAATGTACATATTCTGGGCCTAATTTCAATAATCCAGTTTTGATGTATATTTTCATGCCATCATATTTATAATACATCATGCTGCAGGATCACAGAATGATAAGAGTTGGAAGGAGCCTCTGGAGATCATCTAGTCCAACCTGCTAAAGCAGGTTCACCTAGAGCAGGTGCCTCAGGATCACATCCAAACAGGTTTCGAATGTCTCCGGAGAAGGAGACTCCACAACCTCTCTGGGTAGTCTGGTCCAGTGCACGTTATGGACAACCCATGTATTTTACATGAAGAAAGAATACTTTGTTAAAACAGTTAGAGCTGCCTAATGCTAAAATCTAGCTACAGAAATGGTTACTGGCAAAGAAAATTCCTTTAGCATCCTTTTCTTTAACGTATATCAGGCCAATAAGATATTCACATTTTCTGCTAACTGAATCCCGCCTCTATAAATAAGAGACAGGTACATTGAAAATGTGCAGTAACACAATAAATGCCAACTTTCTTGAAAGTCACACCAAAAGTCAAAAGTTCACCTCTCTGAGAAGCCAAGATGGATGTGTGTGCACTTTCTGCAGCACAGAAGGTGTCAGATGTATTACTTTTCCAGGGGTAAAGAAGAGATTGTACTTGAGATTTTTCATTTTAGTGCATTTGAGAGACATTTTTTATCCATTTACTCTTCTAGCATCAATAGCAAGAAAGTGTCTGTGAAAGAGATTACTGAATATATAAAGCCATTCAATAAATCAATAATGTGCTTTCACTTGGAATATCGTGTTCAGTCCTAGTCACCAGCCATCAAGCAGTTGCAGCAGAAATGGAAGTTCAGAGACTGGTAACATGAATGTTTATCTGCTTGGGAGGCTGCTGTTAAAAAAAGAAAGATTGAGAAGGATGTGATCCTTTAGTTTAAAAAAGAGATAAAAAAGAATAGTTAGGTTAGGGGAATATAAAACAGCAAATGGAACAGGAAAAGTAGAATTGGCATTTCTTGGCACTCTTCCCATTAAGACAAAAAATGTGAAAATTCCCAGCCTGGATAATTTTTTGCAAGTGGTTTATTATATACTATAATAATACCTACTATTAAATACAGCATAATTTAAAACTGTGTGCTTCACAGGCAGGCTTAAAGACCAGAAGCACCCACTCAGCATTCAGACTCATCATCCAGTAGGTCAGTGGTAACTACTCTTGGTCAGCACAAATGACCACAGAATGAAAATTCTGCAATGTTTAAAAAAATCTGTCTACCAATATGTATGGAAGTGCTGTGCCCTTTTTCCTTCCTCTGTCTTTGACTGACGCTGCAATGAAGCACAAGTCGTCAATAAAGTGATTGTTAGGGACAGCTAATTTAGGTCCTGCAACATTTAGGATTCAGTGAGGTGATTCCTTGTAATGCATCAGTGTTCAGCAGCTGATCTTTCTCTGCCAGTGTGGCAGGTTTTGCTTCTCTTTGTTTAGATGCTTCAAAGCCTTTCATAGCCTTTGGTCTTACATTATGTGGGGTCCAAGTGAGAGAGAGGTCAAGCCAAGTAGCTACTTGGGTCTTGATCAGCTTATAAGAATCATTGTGGTATGGTTGCTTTTGTTAGCAGGGTTTAGATTAAGTTGCCTAGGAGAACTCTTGCATTCATATGTCCCTAAATTTTCCAGCTATCTAGTTAGTAAAGTGTGTCCAACGTGAAAGCCTGCAGCTTTTTGCCCCATTGGAAACTAAACTTCTGGTCATGCTCCTGGCTCTCCCTGCTGCAGGCTGAACATCTGACCCATAGGACAGTTTACTCATCTTAATTTCCTGAAATGTTATAGGCTATTTATTTTATTCACAATGAATAGTATCTTACTCCCTCAGCTGTCCTGCTGAAATAAAGACAGACACTACTGGTGGAGCAAAGGACAGCTACATGCTGGGGGAAGTGGTGGAATTTAAGAGACGTAGTTGAAAATGTAAATTTGTCATATTATCTCAGAGTCTGGCAGAATAAATCCTGACACTTCAGTCTTGAAGGCATGGAGCACATTTGCACAGAGTAGCTTGGGGTGTAAATCATGCTGTGCTCAGAACTTTGGCAGTATGAGCCATGGTGCCCATGTCCTAAGGTGGCTCCCAGCAAGAGTGCTCTTTAAGCACCACCAGGGCATGTTGAAATGCAATGCCATTATTTTTTTGTTAGTAGTCTTCACTGGGACATCAGGATCCCATGACTCTGAGGGCCAGGAAAGGTAACAGCCACTTGAGACCATATCCTCATCAGCCCAGGGTTTCACTCCGGAAGCCCCTGCCACCACTGGAAAGCCCTAAGCTTTTGTGACAAATATGTTTCTCTTCAGCCACACTACTGTTAAACCTTTCTGCCTGCAGCACTGCTGACAATCCAGCCATGATTAATACTGTTCAGATGGAGCTGAGCTCCTCTTCCATTCTGTCACGCAGGCAGCAGTATGAAAGGCTGAGGGAACAGCTGATGTGCCCCTTCCTCTGATGTGTTCTCTTCTAAATGCTTGACTCAGCTGAGAGGTGACCAAGCATCTCCTGAATGATTTGCATTGGAGTAGGCACCTGAGTTTTTCCTCAGCCCAGAGTGACACAAGTGCTGGTACTTGGTGACTTGATGTTCACAATCCACTAATGCAACAGGGGAAGAGATGACCCATAGGCAAACAGAGAAAGTAGCTGCAAACTAGGGTGAAGGATTAATGTACCTCCCCTGACCCATGTTCAATGGCAATGGAACCAGTGGCTTGCAGCAAGCTGGAAAACAGTATCTCACATGTTTTTGCATAAAGGTTGTGTTGTGATCATATACTGGAATTAGATTTTAGGCAAATTGCTACTTTACACACTGCAATTCCCAGACAAATTCCTCATTACTCTCTTGGGAGTTTACTGTTTGTTGTTTACACTGTACAAGAGCAAGATGAGGCATATGAGTAAATAAGAACTCTGTCTAGTGTTGCACTTAGTTATAAAAGTGTCAAAGACTTGTAGCTGAGAGTCTGAACTAATGGTAAGCATTTATAAGCACAAGTTTCTGATAAATGCATGCCTTGTGCTAGGGACATTTGTTTTTCCTTCCTTTTATTTGTCCCCTGCTAGCCATTGCTGAAGGAACATCAAGCAGTGTAACCAATGAGTCTCTCCTTTACAGAGAAGGTGAAGACACTGGCTGGGTAAGTGAGAATCAACATTTGCTCCAGAAGAACCAATGTTGATTCTCACCCTGCACCCTGCTCCAGGAACTTTCAAGCCTGCTAGAGGTTGGGAAACAACTTGCTGAATCAACTTTTCCGTCCTGGTGATCCCAAAGATTTGAAACTGATGAGTGAGGCCTCAACATCTTCAGGATTAGCTCTTTATAAAAACAATAAATTTTTCAAGGGATTATACTGAAAATTGAATATATTTTATCAGTCTGTCTATACATGTATAACTATCAGCATTGCAAGATAGTCTGTCTCAAACTCATTATTTGGTATCTGATGTCAGAGTACCATAGAATGGTTAAGGTTTGAAGGGACCTTAAAGATCATCAGGTTCCAGCCTCCCTGGAGCATGGACACCTCTCAGTAGACCAGGCTGCACAAGCCTCATCCAGCCTGGCCTTGAACACCTCCTGGGAGGGGGCTTCCACAACCTCTCTGGGCAACCTATTCTAGTGACTTACTACCCTCATGGTGAAGAATTTCTTCCTGATGTCTAACCTAAATCTACTCTCTTTCCATTTAAAACCATTACCCCTTGTCCTATCACTAACCTCTCTGGTGATAAGCCCTTCCCTGGCTTTCCTGAAGGCCCCTTCAGGTACTGGAAGGCCACTGTAAGGTCTCCCTGGAGCCTTCTCTTCTCCAGGCTGAACAGCCCCAACTCTCTCATCCTGTCTTCATAGCAGAGCTGATGCAAAGATTTTTCTCCCATCTAACTGTCCCCTGTTCAGCAAAACACTCACAGAGTCACAGAATCACAGAATCATCATGGTTGGAAAGGACCTCTGAGATCACCAAGTCCAACCATCAACAAACAAACAAAACAAAACATAACAAAAAAAAAATTAAAAAATTAAGCAAACCAAACCAACCAACCAAACAAACAAAAAAACACCAAACACAACCCAAAAAATACACACCCCACCAAAAAGCCCCCACAAAAAGAAAGCCCCACCAGAACAAGGGCTAGTGATGGCAAGACTGCAGCCAGCTGCTTGTAGAATACCTCATTTGCCACCATGTCCTCGTCGGGTGGTCTATAACAGACTCCCAGCACAACATCTGCCAGCACAATATCTACTCCTTGTAATGCAGGCCCCAGGGATGGTACAGAGGACAGGCAGCTGCTCATCTGCCTTGGAAGTTCCTGTCCGCACAACTTCATACACTACCTTCTGAAAACCCTTGGGAAGATGAAGAGATGTCACTGATTTCCAGTCCATTGCTACAAAACTATGCATGTGACATGGTCAGCTCCATTGGCCCAATTTCAATGAACCTTGTGATATTTAACTAGAGGGAGAGCAACTCAAGCAAGAAAGACATTTAGCTGGAACATAGAGGGAAATAATCTGACTTGCCTTACAGCTACTAGCTAAGGGACTCCCTGCCTTTCAGAGCAGTTGCACAGATTCAGCTGTGTCCTGGACTCTTTATCTCATCATCTTTGGGCCAAGGTACAAGAGGTACCTTCCCACTAACCCCCCACAAAACCCTCTGCAGCTGCAAATATGAGAACCAAAGGCATTTTTGCCTTCCTTTATTTAGTATGTCTTGGTATTATAGATCATACAATGAGCTTACTGAAGACAGACTCGACAGGTGCCAAGTTCCCATGCAATAGGTTTTACAATTCTTATAGGCAAAAGAGCAAGCCATCTCCAACACTGGCCTCTAACACTGTTATAAAACAAGGATGCTGATACCATCCTGATGCCAGATCCCATCCTGCACACCCTGAGAGTCCAGCCACAGCACACAGAAGTAACAAACTGACATTGAGCTCAGCTCATCACAGACAAACTGCACTGATGTGGCAGCACGCATGGAAAGAAATGTTTCAGCTGCTCATGTTGCAGTGCAAAGAGGCTCCATAGCAAGCAAAAGAAATTAAAATTTCTCATTGATATAGAGGCATTGCTGAAACCTGGTGGGACAATTCGCATGACTAGAATGCTAAAACCTATGGGTTTGATCAGTTTAGGAATAAGTGAGTAGATAAAAGAAGTGAAGGTGGCAGTCTGCATTAAAAACATCATTACTTGATTTAGAGTTATTGATAATCCAGAACCAAAGGATGCTGAATGCATATGGATTAATGTGTTACCTAATAAAAACCAGGAGGCATGCTGGTACAGGGATGTTCCAGACTGCTAAATCAAACCAGAAAATAAGATTAGTTATTCTTTAATCACCTGTCTCTTCTTCATACCTACTGCAGAGGTAAAAAATGAAAGCACTGTTTTAAGGAGCTTTGATTGTAAGGATATATGCTGGAGCTGATCGGCTTTAAAGGTTTCTAAAATTACAGATGATAATGACTGTGAGATGATTGCATTAAATGTGGGCAAACGGAGGGCAGTTGCAAAGAGCTAATTTCTCAACAGCAGAAGAAAAATACAAGTGAAATTGATGGGGGGAAAATTAGGCATGAAAGATGAATGAAAACTGGCAGGTCTTACAGAAGAGTTTGTTAGAAAAAAATATGGCTTTGCAATCAACAAAAGGCATGCTTTGGCTGAGAGCTCATCATCCTTATTCAGCTGCAAAGTTAAAGCAGCAATCAGAAACTGGAAAGACATATCTGATAAATGGGTTGTACTGTATCAAGCAATAGACAGCAGTCAATATAAATTAGAAGCCATGAATATAGATAATTGATAAAGGAAGCTAAAGACAAGTTGAAAACAAGTGACTGGTAAAGCTAAGGACAATGAGGAGATGTTTCAGTGCATTAGGAACTAAATAAATTCTGTCATTTGCTTTGCACCATGACTAACGGAGATGATATTTTATTATAGATTTGAACGAGGGAGACTGACTTAAGTACTTCTTCTGGTCTGTATTTAAAAATAAAAAAAAAAATCATACGAGGATGAAGTAGCACTTTCCAGTCCATTATTGTCTGAAGCATCACCTGCTAAGGCGAATTATTTTAATGTTTCCAGATCTGACTGGTACCCAAGAGCCTTAAAGTGTTTGCTGTGTTACCTATTGATTAGAGACAGTAACCTACACTAAACAAATCTTGGTATGGAGTGAAAATCTCAGAAGACTAGGAGAACACTAATGCTGTGTTAATGTAGCGAAAGATGCAAGCAGTTTGTTCCAAGTAATGGTAGGTCAGATAGCCAGACGTCAACTACTGACAGAGTAATGAGCAGAAATATAATTAATGCCAATCAATACGTTCTTAGTCAAAGAGAACATGTCAAACCTGTTGTGATTTTCTTGGATTCACAAGTTTAGCTGATGAAGATAATGACACAGATTTCTGTCCACCTAATAGCACAATATTCTGCTTAAAAACCAGATCTGCAGTGATTTTACAACATGCATAAAACATATAATAAATGGCTTAAGAATAAACAGCTGCAAGACATCTAAAAAGAGCTGTCAGGAGGAACTACTGTTCAAATGGGGACCGTGTCTCACACAGCTCCACAACCAGAGCTGGGCCTGATGCCTCATGATCTAGAAGTAAATAAAAAATCACAGCCAATAAAGTTTATAGAGACATAAAGTTTGGCAGTGTAGTAAATATAAGAAAAAAGGCAGCCATAGACCCTGAATGGCATTCAACAGCAAGCGAGTGCTTGCAGACAACACCTATTTTGATGTGGCTCAATGCAAAGCTAAGAAGAAAGAGTGCAAGCCGTTCCTACCAAAAGTACTGCAGAACACATGGACTCTGCATAAGATGAAGTGGCTATGCCAGAGAATTGATGATCCTCTTGTATTATTTTGTGATAAAGGGAGGTAATAAGATTCCTGAATGCAGAAGAAAAAAATACGGTTTTTACTTCCCTGGTGCAGAGAGGTTATTTTATATTTGTATAACAGTATTAGTGAGACTAAGTGTAGAATAATGTGTTCAGTTCTGTTGTCCATCCCTTAAAGGATGCTGCAAAATCAAAGAGAAAATAAAATAGCCACTGAAATGATTTGAGGGCTACAGAAGGTGCCTTGCAATGGGAATCTCAGTGTTTAGTTTGTTTAGAATATCAGAAAGAAGACTGAGAAGTGACTTGACTGCAACATACAAGTACCTCCATGGGGAGAAAATGTCAGCCTCTAAAGCGGTCTCTAATCTAGCAGGAGAAAAAAAAAACTGAGTGAGAGCCACTGACTGGAAGCTGAAGCTGGATAAAGTTGTGCTGGAGACGAAGCATGAAGTGCAACAAGGAGAGTGGTTAACCAGGAAACAGCCACTGGCACAACATACAGACATCCCATTCCCTGCTGTCCTGAAATCATGTCCTGAAAACTAAACATTGATCTGAAAAAAACATGCTTTCATCAAACACAAGTTTTTCTTGTCATTACAGTGGCAATGGAGTAAGAATGCAAAAGACCCATGGTGCACAAAAGGTCAGACTGTTTGATCAAACTGTGATTCCTTTTAGCCTGAAACTCAGCAGACCCAGGAATTGCATTTGCGCCCGCTTGGTCAAATGAGCCATGCTGTAAAAATCTGATATGCAAGAAATAGAGGGTCTGCTCCTGCTGACAGCAAAGTTGTTATTCTCCTCTACAGACCGTCTGCCACGGAAGCAGATGGGGAGCTTGGAGAATCACAACTAATACTGTGCTGCTCCTTCATCTGACTTCATTTTGTTGCCTTTAAAGGTGTGGGGAGCAATCCCTAAAAGATCTGCAAATACAAACACACGATCATTTGTGGCATAGCATTGTGGAGAGTGTTGAACTAATTTCTCTCATCTGGAAGACTGTCTTTAACCAAAACCCTTTGGAATTACTTGGTACTATTGTGTTGTGCTGTAATGTAGCAGAGAAAGAATTTGTACAAAGTAGGACTAGCTAAAGGCAGCTGCAGAGCCATGAAAGATCTTAAACTCCCTGGACAAACCAGCACTGCCTTCCAAGATAATACTTCTAAAACAGTTTGGGTCTATTTAAATAATCTAGTTGGACTGGCTGCATGGCACACACCATAGGAAGCCCTGTTTTACAGGGGATCTCCACCACTGACAGACCACATAATAAGCATCCACTAGCCAGATAACACTGCATGTCACCTCCTGTTTCTGGTATGAATGCATGCGTCCTGCTTCTGTGTGAGCCAGCTCAGGGGCTGGGCCCTGCAGGTCAAACTGGCTAACTTTTACCTGCAGTGTGAGCAAAAAGAAAGCAGTGGAAAAAGCCAAAGGGAAGAAAAATGCAATTTCATTTTTGCAGCTGATTAATAATCATATGCAGTTTCCTAGCATTTCCAAAGTAGTTCCTCAGTCCCCTCAGGACTATGCCTTAGCCTTATGAATCAGAAACAAGCTTTTCTCTTACTCTCTCTTTTGCTACATCTTCTATTCTTTTGCCTCTTTTCCCCTCTCCCTCATCATACACCTTCATTCCTTTATCTGATCCCTCTTTCTCTCCTGTGTTCCAGTTTCTCTTCTCCTTCTCTTCCATTATCTCTTTTGCTCCATATTGTTTTCTCTCATATTCCTCCTTTCATAGCTCTACAACTGCAGTGCCCTGACACAGAAAAAGTGATCTGTTCCTATAAGGATAATACAGCTGCAGCCCCGGCCTATTTAATGAAAGCCTTGAGATATGGCAAGAACAGCTTGTGAGTCCCTGAGGTAGAGGTAATATTTTGTATTAATATTTGATAACTTATTTAGGATGCTAAATCAGATGCATGAAATCTCCCGGGAAGAATACAGTGAGGAGTTCTGTTTAAAAGATAGTGTTAAGCCAGGCTGCTGGACCACCTCCTCTCATCTTTCAGCCAGCCCTCTCTGAGCTGCCCTTGTTTTAGGTGGAGCACAACCTCCTGTCAATCTGAGAACCAGGGGAATAGTATTTATGAAGCCCCTGTAATGTTTAAGTTAAAATTCTCTGCAACTGTGCTGTCCTCCAACTTTTGTCTTGAGTTATTTCTTTCTCTGGTGGAGTGCTTAACCTCAAATGCTGAGTCAGATCCCTTTCCACACTACTTAGGACAAGCAAAGAAGATGATTGTGCTCTTTTTACTCTCTCTCTCATACACACACATATGCAGAGAGACCTCAGCCCCTCTCTGCATCCACATATTTTTGGCAGGGGGAATTTAAAAATCCCTATCACTCACTCTCAGAACACATAAACCAAAGTGACTTGGCCCCCGTTGAAGACAAAGAGTTCCCACCTTTCCCCTCAAAACTCCAACCAGTTAGTGCTTGTACTGTCCTTCACGTTACTCCCAAAAACCTGCCTTCCTGCAGGTGACTCTGAGAACCTCAGCCCCAGAGCAACCTCATTCTTTCAGATCTGCTCATGCACTTCCTGGCTGAGCTTTCCTCTCCCCTTCCTGAAACCCAGCATCTTGAGATGGCACTTGCAAAATCCACTTTCCCTTCCCAAGCCTAAAAGTGGAGGGTAGCTCTGGGCATGCTTTGTTCTCATTGCATTTTTCTGCACTTGGAGGGGTCGTAGGGAAGGTGGATGCATTCTCAATTTGTCTCTTCTCTACCCCTACCTTGAAAAACATCTCCTTCATTTCTGAGAGGAGACGATGGGGTGAGAGGGAGTGAGGAACAGGGGGCAGAGTCTGCCTCTCACTGGACCCCTCATTGTCTTTTCTGCCCGGGAGGCAGGCAAGACTGGGGAAGATCTGTCCTTCAAGCCACAGCCACGGCTTGTGCTGAGACAGGCATCAGTGCTGCAGGACAGGCAGGCAGTCAGGCATCATGAAGCTTGGGAAAAAATCGTTTCTCTGGCTTGGAGTTTTGGTCTCAAGAGGTCAGAGCTATAAGAAGCTGCCATCTTTGTGTACCGCTTCTTGAAGCCAATGTTCCCACCTGCTCTGCCCCCAGGAAGGCCCAGCACAATCGCTCCTCACTGCGTGTCTACTGCCTTTCATCTAGGCACTTCACAGATATGCCATACCTGACTAGGTTCCTTTCTTGAGGATGCAGAATCTCAGCATGAGAGCCACCTCAGCAAATGGGGCAGTGGGAAAAGGGAGGTTACCTGCCCCACAGACACTGAGAAAGGCAGTAACAGGAGTAGCAGGGGGAAAAAAAAAATCTTGCTCTTTTTTTCCTTCTGGGTTTGAGCAGACTGACAGGCACAATAAAATGTGTGGGTGTCACTTGGCAGGTGTGAATCGTTCAGGCAAGCTACAGTACACATATTTAGTTGTTTTAAACTGTCTTCATGCATCAGACCTCACCACCCCTTACGCAGATTTATAGCCACAATCTTTCATTGAAAGGATTCATGTCATCCAGCAGCAAATGGCTGCTTTGGCTATTTGCATCAAGGCTGACAACCTGGTAGTTGACATTTCCTCCATGGTCATTTCTTTTCTGAGTCATTTAGGAGAAGAACAATGCAGGGAAGAGGAAATTCTGGGGCTTTACCCCCCTGCATCCTTCAGGTGAAGCAGTGTCCTGTCAGTAAAATGACCCTCTGTGGTCGCTCCCTGCTAATACAAAGTGTGTTGCTTTGGCTGAGAGGAGAAATCCCACCCAGGGCCTGGAGTCAGGTTTGGAGACAAAGTACAGCCAGAGGTCTGGGCATTCCTCTGGGAAGTCACACATTCTCTTGTTAAACGCTGAGGCTGACTCACTGCATGACCCTTGCAGGCAAACCACCTCCCTTTGCTGAGCTTTTCCTGCTCATGAGTTAGGGCTGCTGGCAGTGACAGAGCTAGGTGCAAGATGGGGAGTACAAAGTTACCAGAGTGAGCAAAAAAAATCATTGTAGATGTTGAGCAGTTGTGTAATGTTTGGCAGAGTCCAGTGTTAGATCTGGCTTCATACAATGAGAGTATTTTTTTTTCTCCTGGAAATAAATGATCAGCTTTCTCTCAAGAATACATCAAAATAATATTCCAGTCCTAATTTCCTCATGGCAGTAGTAACATGAATGTTGTCTCCCTGCAGAGCTAGCAAGGACTTCCTTCTCTCTCATTCATTGCTGGCCTTGTGCTTCCTCACCTGGCTACACAGGAGCAATTAGTTTTCCTTTATCAGGCTGCCTGCCAGCACAGTTAACCCACCAGTTCCTCAGCAGAACCATTACACTTTTGAGGAAGCAAAAAACCACTGCCACTAAGGACAGGCAGCCCTACCTCCTTCAGTCCATGCAGGGCACATGCAGGGTTGCTCCCTGTATGTATGGATTGTGTCCTCCCAACAGGTAATCCTTTTTTTCCAGGATAGTTATTTGGTTTTTCACCTCAGGACTGTGAAATCAAGTGGCACCTTGTTCCACGTGCATCCTTGTCTCTCTGTGTATTCAAGCAAGATGGAGGATGCTGGCCCCTCATTACAACCAGCACAGACCTGAAGGCTCTGCAGAACTGTGTTACTGCCAGGCAGTCTCTCTACAGGACTGTGCCGTGGCTCCCAAGGGCACATTTTCTTCCTGATATAAAGCACACTGTTCTTCATGTCCTTCTCTTGGTTATTGCTCCCACTCCTATTTTGGTCATATACATTTGTGCTATAAATGGCCTCCTAAAATCAGAGCTTATCAACATTGGCTCTGGGCTCAGGGCTTCTTTTATTGCATCAAAGGTGCATTGACATTCTTCCATCTAATTTACTTCTCTTCTTTTTGGCTTTTTTCAGCAAATTGGTCAGAGGGACATGGTTATAAGCAAAATTTCAAAAATAGATCTCTTATAATAACCTTCTACCCCTAAAATTGTATTGCTTTTCAGAGCTAGGAATTCAGCACTTCCTCTACAACTCCAGCTTTAGAAAGTACTTGGTTTCAGTTTTCACAGTGCCCATCAGGTACTTTAGATATTAGCACTCTGAACCAGCTGGTGTATGTTTAGCAGAGAAGGTAAGGAAGAAGAAGGCCGATACTCATCTTCACTGACCATTTGGCTTGAACAGATTTCAATGAGGTTGAACATCGATTCAATCAGTTCTGCAATGGAACACGTCCCCTAACTAGGCAGTCCTATGCTCTGCTTGGGCTCTAGAAATAAGCTCACAAGATGCTGGAAGGCTGCCTGTGCCCCCAGAGTCCAGGGAGCAGTGTAGCTTTTTAAAAGTGGCAAAGCAGGTTTGCATTTGCATCCCTAATCCAGGACAATCCGCAAGGTCTGGTAAGGAAATGTATCTGGCACTGCTTTGCAGAGCCAGCAGACCATCTAGGTGAAGCAGAGGGCAACTGGTGCTTCAAAGCAGAAGTTTGCTCTGGGGAAGCATCACATGCTGTGCACAAAGAGCAAAGGTGGTTATTCTGTTAGCTGTGGATGCCAACACCTGTGCTACTTTCCTTTCTTCACCCAAGGTTTGGGGGACTGTTTGAGGGAAGAACAGGTCTTTTTTTACACCATGCATTGCCCTGCATTGCCTTTGCTTCCATATGAGCATATGCTGCCAAGCTTGTTAAGGCTGTGAGCTCTTCCCACTAGCTGTCCCTTTGGCTGCAAACCTCCCCTTTCCCCACACGCCTGTGAGCTTCCACCTACAAAAAAAAGCAAGGGTCTTTTTTTTTTTTCTTTTCCCCTGCTTCTGAATTACATTTCAGAGCTCCCTGGGATTTCATTCAGGCCAGAGACATAGTAAATCAACTTCAAAGATTCTCCTCGAACTGCTCCATCCCACAATCTTCACAACCTTCTTCCCCGCTCAGCCCAAACAGCTCTTGCCATTTTGTCAGTAGTTTATCTTCAGTTGCAGGTAGCAACAACAAAGCCCTTCCTCATTGCCAGGCTGGTAAGTTTTATCTTTCAGCCTGCCCTGATGCTTTTGTCTGAAATTTCCCCCTACAAGCTTCTCCCTCTCATCTTTTAATTATTTGGGGTTTAGCTTTGGACTGAGGTCCAGGAAGCTTTAGGCTGTCAGCCATTCAAGACATCAAATGTAGATGGTACTGCTGAATTCTGCACATCCTCCCACTGAACAAATTATATGTGACACAAAAATCACCTGACCTCCATCCACCCGCTTACATTTCTTCTTGGGGCCTGATGCATCCTCTCTACAACTCTGGCCACCCAGTGATAATCAAAATGTATTTGAATGGCTTTTCTTGCAGGAAGAAAGCCTGGAAGTAGTTCTGTACACCATCAGAGTTTCTCAGCCTACTCAGAAATGTTGAACCAAGTCTTGCAGAGCTCTTTCTGCTGTAGTGCTGTGTAATGGAGCTCCCTCTGGCCATCAGGTCATATTATCACAGATAATCAGAGCGTATCAGTTTCACAAAAAGCTCAGCCAGGCAAGCAAGACAAGACAGTCTCCAATGCATCATGAACCTCTCACTCACATCACACATAATTTTGCTTTTAGCAAGACCACCCTGTCACAGCATATAATGTATAGTACCCATCTTACAGGGCAGCAGTGAGAATCAGATTATAGCTGCAAAATGTTTTATTGCTAAGGCCTATTTATTAGTTTTATCCTTATTCTGAATATCTCAATATCTATGTTTCTGTGTTTGCTTTCATGCCTCAGAAAACACTTCCTTCTTCTCAGTAACACCAGACAACAGTTTTTCAGGCTGCAGCAGGGGAGGCATGAGTGTGCCACAGTACAGGTAGTCATAAGGTAAGGAAATACAGCCAGGAACCAACACAGACTGCAAGAGGTTTCTTTCCCAAAGGAAAGTCATGTGGAGGAACAGGGTGAACCTGCAACCAGCTTCCTCTCTGTCTTTCAGACAGGGCAGCAAGCAAGAAAGGATCATGAAGGATCACACAGACATGGTGGGATGTTACCCACAACTAGAACCACCGTCATGGAAAAACAAAAAAATAGTGGTGAATGTGGCAACAGGGAGTAGTTTGGACCACAGTAACCACACAATAATTGAGTTTAAGATCTAGGGGATGGCTGGGAAGGTAAACAGCAGTGAGTACTCTGGATTTTCACAGAGCAAACTTTGCCTTTCTTTTAGACTTTCTAGGCAGAATCACTTGAGAAACTTCCATGAGGAGTTAAGATACACAGGAGGGCTGATTCATAAAGCAAAATTATTGAGATCTCAGGAATGAACAAACTTTTTTGGGCAGAAAGACTGTGTATTTCAGCATAAGGACCATTTGGATAAGCAAGGAACTTCTCAAAGAATTAAAATGCAAAAGGAGAGCATAGAGGCAGTGGAGACGAGGATAGACATCAAAGGAGGAATATAGAACCATTTCTTGGATCCTTGGGGATGAAATAACGAAGACCAAAGCAAACAAGGAATAGAGCAAGAGAGATTGGAAACCTCAGCAAGAAATATCCAGATGGGATTAATTTTTAAACGTCAAGGCTAAAATATTGCTAGCACATCCTCAGCAAACAGAAGATATGTGAAAAGTGTCTTGTGACAGTATAGGTCCTAGGGAGAGGAAGCACCAACTAAACAGAAGGTTTTAATACAAAAATGTGCTGAAAATGGTCCTTGTTTCTTTGGGTGCATAAGAAAGATGGGGAGCAATCTGACTCTGGCAAGAGTTTACATCAGCTGTTTACTTGTAGCACTTCTGGCAACTTCTGGAACTGGAGATCAGAGAAAAAATGATGAGACCAGTCAGAGGACTAGAAGGTCAAATTTACAGCAAGTATTACAGAAGTTAAATCTATATCTGTTGGATAATAGATGTCCAAAAGGGAACACAGCTATTCATCAATAGCTAAAGGGCAAGGCTTCTAAGGAGACAGGGAGACAAGCTGGCATAAGTAGGAGCAGCAGAGGGTATTTCCAACCCGGTGTCAGGAAAGTTATCTGGGTAAAGTTGCTTTGGGTCATGGAAAAGTTTGCCGTGGGCAGAGATGGAGGCTCTGTTTCCCTTGTATGGTGGTCTCTGTGCTGGGAAACACAGAGCGATCTCTGCAGTGGGTGGGAGATTTCGGAGCCAGGCTGTGAGAAGGGCAACGAGAAAATGGTGCCAGGTTCTAAGAGTGGAACAGTGCCACCACATTTGATTGCTCTGCATTTCTACCTACCATACACTCTTCTACCCTCACCTGAACCAAAACATCCAGCATTGCTGCAAGAGATCAAGGTTTGGCTCATAATACAAACCTGATTTTTCATAACCCTTATTTTTTTGGTCTTGCTGTGACAGAACGGACTTATTTCTACCTAGAGCAACACAGCACAGCAGGAGGTACAGACATTTCCCATGGAGCCACTTCTTCTCTCCAGGAATGAGTGTTAGTGAAGCTGTTTGATGTCTTGGCAGTCCCATTCAGTCAGATGAAAGGGACACAAACACAATTTGTATTAAGAAGGTGTTGGAAAGGAGTGGGGAAAGGATGCTGGGTGTCCGGGAGAAGTGAATCCTCTGAGGGACATTTAGGGAGGAAAAATCAAAGCAGGGCCATATAGACATAGACTCCAGGAGCAGGGATCTGGGGTGAACTGAGTAGGGTAGGGAGAGGCTGCATGATGGTTCCCTAATCCTTCCCCCACTCCCCACCGAACACACTCCCTTCCTGAGGGGCTGTCTCCTAACTTCTTGCATGCTGGTTTTGCCCTGCACTTGCAGATTTAACTCTTTGAGACATGCTTCAGGGGGAAGTGGCAGCTTCAGGTAGTTGCAGTCTCCTCAACTGCAAAGCTACCAGGTCCGGGCAGATGGTAAAAAGCAGGAGATGCCCCCAGCTTCCCCCACCAGCTCCCACCTTGCAGTGCCCTGGGTGAGGTCCGAGCTCCCAAGGGAGGAATCCCTCACTCGCCCCCGGGAGCTGCTGAGCTGCTGGAGAGAGAAGCACTTGGTAATGATGCGGGTGCTTTGCTCTGTCAACGCGAAGATTTGTCCCCCTGCTCCCCTCCCCAGCCTCACCCCGCGGCTGGATTTGAGCCAGCGGAAAGCCCTTCAGAAAATGGAAATGGATGCATCTCTCACAGTCATTAGCGTGGATCGTGCTAATGGGATGTCATGATAAATACTGACAGTTAGCTGAGGGCAGCAGTGCTCACTGCGAGGCTCCAAATGAGAGGGCAGCAGATGCTACAACAAGCTCAAAGTGTGGCTGTGGAGGGGGAGGATGCAGTGGAAAGGCAAAGGGATGCTGCCGGGCAGGCAGGTTGGTGAGGGGATAAGAGAGCTTGCTGCTTCAAGGTCACCAGCCTGAGAGCAGTCCTGGGTGCCAGCAACACTGCAAACGGAGAGAAGGGGGGGTAAGGCCTGGCAACAGATGGGGATTTTTGCATATTAGAAAGGCAAGGTGCTGCTGAAGCCTGAGGAGGATCCCAGGTTACAACAGATGTTAGCATCTTTGGGGAGCCTGGGGAGGACAGGGGGCTGCAGGGCAGGATTGCACAGGTGCTCCTGAGCACCATGAGCAAGGGTAGCTCCAGGGAAGAGAAGAGATGCTGATGTTGAGGGTAGAGGATGACTCAACTTGCATTACCATTTGAGCTCACACGCACGCACACACACACACAAATGAGCTTAGAGCTTTGGTACCCCAGGGAACTGACCAGCATAACTATAGTTAGATAATTATACCATTAAATCTATGCTAGTGCTAGTAAGGCTGGTCATTAATTTTTTAATAAACCAGTGTTTCACTGGAAAATACTGTTAGAGAGAGACAATAAGAGTCAGAACACTCACCTACTACAATGAAGTGTTTTCAGGACATTTATCTCTAAGCAGGATTTCCAGGTTAAAGCCCCTCCATGAATCAGATAGTCCAGGAACTTCAGATTGTGGATTGTTCACCCGTAACAGCTGCTCTGATCAGCATGCTGCTAAGGGGCTCTTCCTGACCTCTCAGATTTATTTTCCCTGAAAAATGCCAAAAGAATCTGATTTTCATTCTGGTGTAGATCAGAAAACAATTTTTGCATCCTGAAGTTCGGGGAAGGCAGGAAAAACTAGTTCATTCTCTGCTGTTAGTATAATTCACCCTCAGGGAAATGCTGTTCTAGAATAAAAGCATTCTTTTACTTTGGAGTAATTACTCTTATTCCAGAATAGATTATGTACACGAGGGAGTTAAAGTAACATAGTTAGAGCAATAACTGTTATTCTATTGCCACACCATTCAACTTCCCAGTATATCCAACTAATTAAGGATACAAAAGCAAATGTGTACTCTTTTTCTTATTGAGAGCATTAGCTCTCCGTGAGTCAATGTTGCATATAGATGCCCTATTGACAAGTCTTGTCCTGCCTGACAAAATTAGAGCTGTGAAGACAGGTGAAGGATGAACCATGGCTTGTGTGAGCAGTTAGCATTGACTTTAGCTGTTGAGCAGCAGTGGTGTGCAGTACTGGTTTGCACACACATCCATGTACAGACACAGACACACAGGGAGCCCTTGAACATTCATGCTTATTTTGTGTCCATGGCCTCATCCTTGGCAGATGCTGAGATGGGAAGCGCAGAAATAACAAGGAGGCCTTTCATCACAGATGAGACTGAAACAAGGAGGGGATACAAGGTGCATGTGGTGTCAGCACATTACATTACATCCACCCATCATTTTTCTCCCAATATTTCTCACTGTAAGTAGCTCTGAAGGCATCACAACAATGAGTATTGGCAGGATTTGTGTGGGCGAGGAGCTGAGAGCCAAACAAGCCCAAAGTCTGAGTTGCTGTTTGAGTCACCCACACAGAGTGGCTTCATCAGCACTGAGATGAGGTCAACAGATGAAGGAGGATGAAGAGGAAGGAAATTCCGTATCAGTGGTCATGAGCGCATCCCGTTTCTTTGCACAGAGCACATTTCCACTTGTTTCAGGTTGGGTGGGACTGCCTCTTGTTCTTAAAGGCAGCCCATCAACATGAATATAACCCATGCAGGGGACTCTCCAGGGGTCTGAAGGCTTTCTGCTCCCTCTTATGGCATGGCCACATCCCATAGTCCTAGCACCACTGTGATGCTCTGTTTCAGGCTGGAAAGAGAGTTTCATGTTGCAAAACTGACTTAACTGGCCATGCATTACAAGGACTCAAAAGTGACAGCTTAAAGGTTGAGTTGCCTTTAACAAAAAGCCCTTTACATTCGCTAGGGTAGCACAAATCTAGCAATCACCAAGAGCCCTTGGTACTTCTACATTCAGTTACCTTTACAGCCTGTTGTCCTGTTCAAGCCCTGGTCTTGCCCATGGACACACACCTCCTCACTGCTGACTGACACAGAAGCAGTATGTCTCAGCATGTCTTGACATCTGGCTCTTTTTTTTTTAATTTATTTTGCCACTCAGCACAGCTGTAATCACCTTGACCTGAACAGTACTCAGGAGATTTTCAGGAAGCAAGTGAGGAATGTTAAATGCACTGAATCAGTAATGTCCAAGCTACCTCACAAGCAGAAACCTAAACAGGACTGCACTGGAACGGTGGAGGCTGTTCATGTTGAGGGAGAGATTGCAGGCTTAGAAGAACCAAGTAGCAAAGCAAACTGCACACCATGTACATCTCTGCCTTGACAAATTCTGCTCTCTCATCACCAGATTCGCACCTCCCATGAGGGAGGACTCTGCCCAGACTCACCTACCCAGACTCACAAGGCTGGTATCAGTAGTTGACATGGTCAGTGGGACCCAAATGCACAAGACTGAATGAACAAATGTCTAAGAGTAGCAAAGACCAGCATGCACCTTCCTCTGTATCCATAACCCACAGCACAGGCAGATTTTGTTCTAGCAGAGGGTGATCAAAAGCTTCTGTTGCATTTGTGAGATCTCTTTGCATGCTGGTGTTGGTGGATGCATGTGACTGATTCAGAGTCCATAGGGGATACATGGCTGCCTCTCATTTAAAGACCAAAAATCACACCTAGAGCTGTTCACCTGATCAGAACACTGCCGCACCAAGAGAAATTTCCCACCCGATCTCCAAGCATAGGTCTTTCATACAGGAATTTACAGCAGCAACTCGACTGAAGCACAGACATGCTCAGCTTCAGTAACACAGCAAGGAGGGGGGACCAAGCGCAGAACAGCCCTGCTCAGCCCCTGGAGACTGCACAGATGGAACACTGGATGTTGCAGAGGGCAGCACTGCCCTGGCATTTGCCTCCTTCCCTGCCTGCCTGCATGGACTCTGCCCCCGTGTGTCCAGTGCCAGGAGGGGAGCCCGCCTTGGGGGCACACACAACTGATAGCAATTGTGTATCTCCAGGACAAGCCCAGACTGTGTGAGGCAGGTTCCAGCCTGTGCAGGCAGTGCTATTTGACCCTTACACGGACCATTCATTCCCCTCGGACAAAAGAAAGTCTTGTTTAATTTGATGCCGATGAAAGACGTGGAGCGGGGAGAAGCTCGGAAACAGAAGCCACTTTCTCATGTAGCCGAGGAGCTGGGTGACAACTGCCCTCTGTTCTCCACGCCCAGCCTCCCTCTGCCTCCCAAAGGGAACAGACAAGGGACGTGTCATGATCCGCTTTTGGAAAAAGGAGGACTTGACATCGGTGTCAGTCCAGAGGTTGTGGAAAGCAAGGCCCTTCACATCCTTCCAGATGCGAGATTAGTATTTGCTGGGAGGAATGGCAGTGCAGGGAGATCTTCTGCGTAAAGGGGCAGTGTCTCCTTGGCAAGAGCAAGGTCTGTATGACAGCACTCACAAAAGCAATGCCTGCATCAATCCAGTGTAATGACACAGAGGATCTGGCCCATGCTTTCAAAAGATTGCTCACTTAAGAAGTAGTTACTTATAAAAGCAGTTACCTACCTTTATGGAAAAGCTGTATTAAATTTAACAGAAATGAAACTGACAGAATGGCATAGAAATTACTCTTAAAGCTGACATTTTAATAGAGTAGCTTTCCTTTTTTTTTAAAGTCATCCTATAGAAATCAACCATCAGGATATAACTGAACTCTGCTGAACATTAAGGCATGGTTCATAAATCAATTGAAAGGTAAATGCATATTCTCCCTCTGCAAAACTTTTCCAGAGGGGCAGGCTGCTGACTTGCCATCCCCCATGTGCATATGGAGCCCCTGCCCGAACAGCTCAATAGTTCAGGGAGGCCAGAAGGGCTTGTTGCCTTCAGGAGATGGCTATGTATATTCAAGTATGTATCTTCTACCTGCTTACTGGGGCTAGGGAACATTTAATCTCTTCTCACCCAAGCTTGGGTTTCTTTAAACTTCCCCATCAGTACAATGGTCCTTCTCACCTCCCTGCTCCCATCATGTTCTCCCCCATCACGTGGAAATATTCTCTGCTGCTGAGAACGTTCTCCAAAGCTTGAGACTTCATCTTGTGCTGCATTTCTTTGGCTGGAGGGCAGGAGTGGTTTATTTTACTATGGCCTGAGGAAAGGCAGTATCTCAGGCTCTCTCTAGCCTCCCAGAGATAAGCCCCATCCCTTGGGTGCAGGGTACAGACAGAGGCAGGCACCTCTTAACCCGCGCAGAAGATTCACGAAGGCTCTGGCATGCTCACTGTGACCCTCACATATGATGTAAGCTGCCAGGAGTTTTTTGAGAGCTCGGAGCACCTCTGGGCTAAGGGTGCCTCCTGGATGGCTAGGAGAGGGATGGAGCTGCAAGTTGAGTTGGAGCCTGCCAGCCCAGCCCTCGGAGTGGCTCCTTGCTGCACCTTTGGAGTCACTGCTGCCAAAGCAGCCGCCTCCCAATTGAAGAACAACAGATGTGTTTACCACACATCAATCTGTCTCTGTCTAGGTCCTCAGACGGCCCCCATCATCATCCTATTCAAGAGCCTGCAAAGTATTTAAAAATAGCATTAACACTAACAATCTCTCTTTCTTTCCTCCCCAGCTTGTAGCAGAAATAGCTTGATTAGGGTACAGTTCTGGTGCTTCAAGGGGGAGAGAAATGAAACTGCGGTGCTTGCAGAGCAGCTTTTCAGCTTTCTTCAGGCAGCAATTGCTGGCTGCTTCGCTGAAGCACAAGCTCTTCAAAGGATGTCAGGTTTTAGATCAAGGACTGCTTGTTCTGTCACACATCTTCTGAGGCAGATTTACAATGAGGAGAGGCACTGCTGCAGCTTTGGACCTTGGGAGAGAAGCACCTGAGCCCATTCCCCACCTCCTGCACTCACTCCTTCACCACATCCAGAAGGCTGGAGAGGAAAGCAGTTTTTGGGGGGGAAACCTGTCCTTAGGACAGAGGGATGGCTCAACAGAAGGCAGAAGATAGCTCAACAAGCTCTCTGAAAACACAATAAGGCTATAGCCTGAGCAGATGTGTGGCCAGGAACACGACCAGAGTCTCATTGTGTCCCTTAGACACAGATTTCAGGGGTGACTTGGAGGGAACCACTTTTCTTCTCCAGGGCTCGTCCTCACTCTCAGCAAAAAAGGGGTGGCCATCTCCTCAACTCACAAGGGAAGGTTTCACTCATTTAGTACCTCCAGTGGTTTGAGGTTTATATTTGCAGGGGCAGTGTGATACCACTCCCTAGCAAAGCTTTAGGGGCCATGTCAGCTGTGGGCATGAGTATTGACATACTTTTTCAGCAGGTTTCCCTCCTGCCTCCACATCCTCTCTCTCTCTGTCCTCCTCCAGGGCTGCTGGCAGCACTTCCTCACCTTTTGTCTGTGAAAGATACCACGCCAGCCAGGAACCAGCAACAGCACTGCTTGCTTCTCCCCTGCCTTGAGTGCAATAAAGAGGGAAGTTCTCAGCACAGCTGCTAACAGACAAATATCCCCAGCACAGTGTCACACACCTGCCTGCAGCAGAGGACACTGTCAAGGTCCCTGCTGCCCTGTAGTCAAATCCCTCAGCAAAAGAGAGGGTGGGAAGCATGAACAGCTCACTCCCCCGATTCTGTAAGGTACCTCAGACTCTCAGGGTGCCAGGCATGGCTTGCAGGAGCAGCAGGAGGAGGGAGTGGGGAGAGTGGGAAGCAGCTGCAGCCACTCAGTCCAGATGGAGTCAGACCTCAGGAGGCTCGCAGCGCCGAGGCACAGCTTACTCCTTTGCAGCACGAGTCAATGAACGTTTTCCACAGTGTCCTCTCCTATGAGTTACTGCTGCAATGCTCGGGGATGTGGTCTGTGGGTCTGTCTCAAAGCTGACACAGCACCAGGCCCCTTAGGGCACAGCAGCGAAAAAGCAAGAAAAGCAAATTGCAGGAATAAATTGCATACGGATTGCAAAGGTAAGCTACCCTCCCCAGCAGTATCTCTTCCAGGATCTCGATTCACTTTCCGCTCAGGAAGGAGCTTAGCTTTGCAGAGATCTCAGGAGGTAGATTTCATGGAGCTTTTCACGTTGTGTTGCACTTTCAGTGGAGGAAGTGTGGGCAGAGAGAGGGGCAGATGGCCTAGGATGACACAGTGTGCCAGGGCAGAGCTGCCGCCTGAAGCACTGGAGTCCAAGATTGCTGCATTTGTCTGGGCTGGACACAGCCATGGTGGCAGTGGAAGGAGAAAAGATTTCTCAGTGCCAGAACTCCACTGCCACGTGGCTGGGAGCACAGACTTCCCCAGGCAGTGCTTTGAGGAGGGATAAGGGGGTTACGGCACACTGGAAATCCCACTGTGCCCTCCAGTAAATCTACCCTGGCTGCTCTAGCCAAGAGGAATGGTTCTGCACAGAGCCACCTTCTCCAGACTCGAGTCCTAGTTCAGAAGTGTGCAGCTTTTGTCAGCAGCCAGCTCTGGCCATGGAGGGCAAGCACATTCCTGCCAGTGCTGACCCCTTAGCCCCTCCAGTCCAACCACAGAACACATTGCCTAGACTGTGGCTCTGTGTATAGCAGTGAAACAGTCATGTCAAATGTTGTGGATAAAAAAAGGGAGAGCTTGGAGCATGAGTAAGCAAAGCCTGAGTGGTTTGGGCTTCCAGAGTTGCCAGCAGTCTTGGATCTGATCTCTTTCTCTTGCCTTTGCACTCAGAAGATATACTGAGGAGTCAAAGCCAAGAATGATTGGCTGAGGCCAATTGTATGAGGTTCAATAAGGCCAAGTGCTGGGTCTTGCACTTGAGTCACAACAACCCCATGCAAAGCTACACGTCTGGGGAAGAGTGGCTGGAGAGCAGCCCAGCAGAAAAGGACCTGGGGGTGCTGGTTGACAGCCTGCTTAACATGAGCCAGCTGTGTGCCCAGGTGGCCAAGAAGGCCAGTGGCATCCTGGCCTGCATCAGGAAGAGCACGGCCAGCAGGAGTAGGGAAATTTTCTTGCCTCTGTACCCAGCACTGGTGAGGCCGCACCTCGGGTACCGTGTTCTGTTCTAGGCCCTTTCACTATAAGAAAGATATTGAGGTGCTGGAGCATGTCCAGAGAAGGGCAACAAAGGTCATGAAGGGTCCGGAGAACAAGTCAAATGAGGAGCAACTGAGAGAACGGGGGTTGATTAGTCTGAAGAACAGGCTGAAGGGAGACCTCATTGCTCTCTACATGTACTTGAAAGGAGGTTGTGGAGAGGTGGATATCAGTCTCTTCTCCCAGGCAACAAGCAATACAAGAAGCAGGGAGCTCAAGTTGTGCCAGGGTAGGTTTAGGAAAAATTTCTTCACCCAAAGGGTTTTCAGACACTGGAACAGGCTGCCCAGGGAGGTGGTTGAATCACCATGCCTGGAGGTGTTTAAAAGACGTGTAGATGTGGTGTTTTAGGGGCATGGTTTAGTGAAAGATTTGGCAATATACTAGGTTAACAGTTGGACTTGATGATCTAAAAGGTCTTTTCCAACCAAAACGATTCTATGATTCTATTATTCTTAAGTCCTGCTTAACCAAGGTCTCCTAGAGAGGTTCCAGGGTTTGGCTGTTCACTCAGGTCCAACTCACTGACCACACAAAATGTCTGTGGCTAATCACCTACCAGTTATCTTCTCCACACATCCCCTCCCCACCCACAGAAGGACGATAACAGCTCTACCTGGTCCTGTAGGGATGCTGAGAGACTCAGTGTCTTCCAGAGGAAGGTAATTAATTTCTTTTGTGTCGTTTTGCCTACAATCAAGGTGCTGCAGAGCTGGAGCATCCCAGCTAGCTAATTCTTGGAGCAGGCTAATGCTTCTGCCAGTAGCACAGGATTAATTCAGGCTTCTGCTGAGCCATCTGCACGGAAGCGTCTCGCCATTTCCTGACACCCACACGCTGGCTTTCAGCCCTGAGCTCTCTTCTGGGCCGGCTGTACAACCTGGGGACTTCATGCCTCCAACACTGAGGAAGGCTGGGTGGGTGGGTGAGTGGATGGATGGATGGGTTTCTTCCAGTGAAGGCGCCCTGGGATACCAGGACAGGGTAGTGCCAGCTCTCACCAGACTAGGTGAGGGAGAGTGGTTATTCCTGGCCTGCTCTGGCTGAGGAAGAGCTGCATGAGCAGAGCGACTGGCGGGTCTGCACACCCGTGAGCACAGCAGTGGTGAGCATGAAAGCAGGTCCTCCCAGAGGCTGAACATGTCTCTCTCAGAGTGTCCCTTTGGCAAGGAGAGAAGAAGGTGAGTGAAGGCACTGGCGTGCACACACCTGCTGCTTTGCCCATGGTGGGTTCACCTCTGTGTTGCACTTTGTAAATGTCATTTGGGCTGTAAAATGTCACTTGATGTCTTTCTTTCTGAGGTGTTTTCAGCAACGTCTGTTCCAGAAATGTGGCTGAGGCCTGCCAGCTAACCTGAGAACACAGACTTCTCTTGTTCTTCTCCAAGAGCACTTTCCAAAGATCTCAAAACATTTTACACTGCATAATGCATCCCACAGCAGGAGCTTTGTTACCTGAAGCCAAAATTAATCAACAAGTCCCCACCTGAGCCTGGGACCGTGCTACCTTCTGGCTTGCTGAAAGCTGTGGCAACCTCTTCAGGAGAAACTCCCCAGGGATGTGGCAGTCTCAACCCTCAGGAGAGTAAGCAGGACACAGAGATGTTCTGCCCAGCCCTATGCAAGGAGGACAAGGCTGAAAAGTCTCCTACAGCCAGTTTGAGGTATCACAGCCCTCACTCCTCCTTCTGCCCTCTGTGTATTCAGCCCCAGTTGAGATGCATAAGACCTGCTTCACATCCCACTCCTTGAAGAGGCATGGTGACTTTACGGCCAGGAGACTTAGCTCTTAAGGGAGGCAGGCAGGGGAAAACCAAAGCAGGTCTGTCTTCTGCTCACACAAAACCTGGTTCTAAGCAGAGGTGACCGAAGTGTTGGTTGTGGCCGTTCATGTGGACAAGACAAGAAATCACCAGGCGGCTGCTGCAGTGGGAGGTGGTTGCACTAACACTCCTTGCCTACCACAGAGCTAGAAGGGAAACTGAGGCACATGGCAGCAAAGTGAGCCACCAAGTGGCAAGACCAAAGCCCAGAAGTGTTGTGTTCCCTGGCTCTGGGTCACGCACCATAGGCTTTATCCCTCACAGTCTGTAGTGGCTGGTTGTGACTTGGCCTTGGAGCAGCTGGAACCTCGGAGAAATCAATCAAGCACCCAGTTAGCAGCAAAACGAGCCCTCCAGGATGGACAAAAACCCTCAGCAGACCGGGCACAGACTGGACCTGGGGAAGGCTACAAGCTTGAGGAAGGGTGGCTGGAAAGCTGCAGAGAAGAGAAGGCCCTGGGGGTGCTGATCAACAGCTGGTTGAGTATGAGCCAGGAGAGTGCCCAGGTGGCCAAGAAGGCCAGCAGCATCCTGGCTTGTATCAGGAATACCGTGGTCAGCAGGAGTAGGGAAATGATGGTCTCCCTGCACCTGTATCCCCCTGCACCGAGCGGCACTGGTGAGGCTGCACCTTGAGCACTGCCTTCAGTTTTGGGCACCACAGCATAAGCAGGACATTGAGGTGCTGGAGCAAGTCCAGAGAAGGGCAACAGAGGTTGTGAAGGGTCTGGAGAAAAAGCCTTATGAGGAGCATCTGAGGGAACTGGGGTTGTTTAGTCTGGAGAAGAGCAGGCTGAGGGGAGACCTCGTTGCTCCCTGCAGGTACCTGAAGGAGGTTGTAGTGAGGTGGAGGTTGGTCTCTTCTCCCACGTAACAAGTGATAGACGAAGAGGAAACTGCCTCAAGTTGTGCCAGGGGAGGTTTAGATGGGATATTAGAAGAAACTCCTTCACTCCGAGGGTTTCCAGGCACCGGAACAGGCTGCCCGGGGAGGCGGCTGCATCCCCATCCCTGGCGGTGTTTAAAAGACACGGTGTTTAAAGGGGCACGGCCCCGCACCAGGCCCCGCACCGCTGCCCTAACGGGGGTCTCCGAAGGTCTTTTCCAACCAAAACGATTCCGCCGATCCCCTCCAACCTCCCCTTTCGAGGGGAAGG
>NW_009953386.1:840939-852318 GCF_000747805.2 Chaetura pelagica | reverse complement strand
TGCTGCCCCGGACGCGGGTCCCGAGCGCGCTGCTGCCCGCCCAGGGGTTTGGCTTCGTGACGGACGGAAAGGGGGAAACCCGAAGCACAGAGGGGCGGCGGGGGTTGTGCGGGGAAACACGCAGCCCGGGTGGGCAGCGACCCCGAGCTGGCATCCCCGTGGGGAGCTCCGGAGAGGTGGGCTGGGAGGGGGGCAGGAGCAGCAGGGCTGGGGAAGGTCTCTGCTCCTCCTCGTCGTGTGGCTGCTGGTTTTACGGAGCTGAGTTCAGGGTGGATGTTCCTAGGTGAGTTTGAAACTACTTTTTTCTTCTTTTTGCCTCTCCCTGCCACCTGCCCATCCATCTCGGGGAGAGGAGAAGAGGGGTAGGCTCAGCAGCTAGAGCACGAGAGGGAGAAACCTCCAGGTGCTGCAGATCTGGAGGGAAGCAGCAGGTTCCTCAGTTACTCCTTAGGCAAACCTGCCAAGGGGCAGTTTCTGCGTGTGCGTGGGAGAAGGGGTGTTTGGATCAGTGGGGCAGCACCGAGCATCCCCACGGGAGAGCAATAATGACATGCAATAAATACCCATCCAGCAACTCGAAGCCTGCACAGCTCAGTGAGTGAGTGAGTGAGGGGAGCACAAAGATGCAGCCTCTGCAGGTGCTCTCGGCACCTTTCCTGGATCCAGAGAAGGCCTCCTTGTGCAGAGCACGTACATGGATGGTGTAGCAGGACACAGCAGCTTCACATGCAGGTCTGAGCACCCGCCACTGCTTGAGCTCAAGTCTCATCTGGTGCAAAAGGGAAAAATGGGTGGTGACCCTCATGACTTGTATCCCAGGATGTCCAAACAGCCTCAGACAGCGCGGGCAACAGGGGGAATGTAGTGGGTTGGGAGATGGGTGTATGGAGACAGCAGGATGGGATCCTTGCTGAAGGGAGGCCATCGTTACTCCAAAATGAAATACCTGGGTAGGCAATCATGGGGAGATCAGTCTCAGTTAATAGAGAGGGTTACAGGGCAGGAGGGGGGCACTGGCAGAGCTGCGTGTGACAGCCTGTGTCACATCTGTTTGCAGCCCTGTATGCTGCCAATTCCCTTTTCCCTGTGCCTTGAAGCAGGATGCGGGGGCTGGGGCAGCTTTTGGTTGGAGCCTGCTCCATTATTCCCTGGAAGCTGTCTGTTAGTGGGCATGCCTGGGACGCTGTGCTGGCCCGGCGTGAGGCCAGGAGCCCGGTGGCTGTGATTCCTCCTCTCCCTCCCAGGAGCAACTTCAGTATGGCTTTCAGGGCACTTCAGTCTGTGCTGAATTAACACTCCGCAAAGCAGTCAATGCACAGAGGTAGATGGGCTGGGCAGCTAACATGTAGTTAATCAGGTATTTCAGGAATTGGATGAAAGCAAATTAAACCTCTTGGCTTCTTTTAACAGTTCCAGTATAGTAGTAATAATAATTGCAATAACTGATAAGCCATTTAGGCAACCTTGCAAACCCAAAACAAGTCAACTGGCCGACGCAGAGCACAGCTGAGATGCAGCCACCTGCACAGCAAAGGGCCTCAGCTGGACTTGCAAGACATTCAGCAGCCACAGAATAGGAAGTAAAGCAGTTGGGCTGAGGACCTGTGCTTCCATGGCAAGGATTTCTAGTGAGCGAGGCTCCTGCACCTTGGGGCTTTGTTACGGTGTCATTTGGGAAGACTGTTGCCTAGGGAGCTTTGCAGAGCTAAATGTCTGCACGAGAGAATATGCTTCCACAGCATACAGCCCTTGGATTTACATTATTTCTATGGTTTGGGAATGTTTTTGTGACCAGCACTCGTGAGTTTAATGGAGTCTTCCCTGCAGAGTGTCTGAGGTGGTATTGGACAGCTCAAGGCTGTATCTCCTGTGTACCCAACATCCTTTCTTCTTGCCTGTGAAGCATCAGTAGAGGTGCTTTCTTGCAGGGAACTTCCCTCTGCTTCAGCAGCATGCCAGGAGATATCCTTAGTGTCCGAGAGCAAAGTCGTACCAAGCAGGCAGCTTGCTGGCAGGAGCCTGGAGTGGATTCACTCCAGCTGAGCTCTTGGATGGCTTTCCTGCCCTCTTCACCACAGTAATCACCTGCCAGCAGCACTGCCCTGCACATACCCCTGCTTCTCAGTACCTTCATAGCTGTAGCCCCACTGCCCCTCTCCCTCAGGCACTGGTGCTGCAGGTACAGTCGCCTCCAGCTTCCCACAGACGCCTCAGGAGACAATGTTGCCATCCCAGCTGTCATAAGCCACCCCATCTGCCTTCCAAAGCTTCTTTTCAAGGCCTTTTCTTCCCCCTCTTCAGCACTCTCGGTTGTCTTTCCTATTCCCAATATTTGGGAGCAATAAAGAGATCTTCTGATGTATGCTGCAGGCCTTCATATCTATGCCTATGAGGGATGAGATAATTGATAGGCTCCAAAGATGCCCTTTACTGAGCATGCAAAATTGCTCTTGGGAAAGCTCTGCAATTATTCTGCAGCATGTACACAGGAAAGATGATATCTGTCCCTTTCCTCCTTGTATGTAATTGTTCCTAATAAAAGAAGAAGCCCAAAAGGGTAGTAATAAGGCAGACTGGAAGCTGGGTCCCATGCATCTGCAGGGCCCTGGAGAAGTCTAGAATCACTCTGCCCTTTTTGCTCCTGGCCTTTCTGTCTAATAATAAGCATTATGCTTGTCCGTGCTGCTTCCCATCCTGAGGTCTCAAAGTACTCCCTGTACGTGATTAAGAGTGCTCCCTGCCCACATACAGAGCTGTTTGTCAGGATGACTGCCCCCACTTTACAACGGAGACACTGCAGCTGATAGCATCAGAGCTGAGACAGCCCCAGATTGTCTGTCTCCCAGGCAAGGCCCCTGCATCTCTAAGAAGCACTTGCTGGGAAGTAGCTCAAAGAATCATGGAGTCATAGAGTCACGGAATTGTTTGGGTTGGAAGGGGCCTTAAAGGTCATCTAGTTCCAACCCACCCAGCATGAGCAGAGACACTTCCCACTAGCCCAGGTTGCTCCAAGTCCCATCCAACCTGCCCTTGAACGCTTCTGGGGAGAGGCCCTCCTCAGCTTCTCTGGGCAACCTGCTCCAGTGCCTTACCACCCTCATAGTGAAGAATTTCCTCCTAATACGTAATCTAAATCTTCCCTCTTACAGTTTTAGAAATAAAAATATTAAAATATAGCTGTTAGCTCAGCCTAACAGGACTGTGATTGAAAACCTACCAGTACCAGAAGAGACTTCAAATACAGCACACGGTTGAGACCTGTGGTTATCAGCACCCTCCTCTTGGGCACAGGCATTACTGCCTGCAGCCCCCTCTTCAAAAGAGATGCTGGTCAGACCCCACCAATTCCTCCAGGCTGGGGCATGTCTCCAAACTGCACCCTAACCCATGGTCAGCACGTTTACGGAAACTTGGTCCTCTATCCTCACATGCTGTTTTAAGCTGTGCCGGCTCATAATTAAGAGCTTGAAGTCTCTTCTAGCTCACTCTCATGTGACATTAGTGCTCCCAAAGGTCTTTCCGTAAGAGCTCAAATTTATCTACTTTGCCAATGTTCCCAAGTGTTCAATCAGCTGCCTTGATGGCTTCCTCCGCCACAGTGTGGGGGGCTGTCTGAGATGCTTCTCCCTGACATAAAAACATTGCACTCTGCACATTCCTCAAATTTATAAAATGCAAGCTAATTTTCCTCAGGAGAGGCAGCTTCCTGGGGCTGTAACACAGAGCTGGGATCTGCAGCTCCACACATGGACTTCTAGAGTTTGCTTGCTGTTCATCCCTCCTCTGAGCAGGTAATCCCACTAATGCCTGATGCACATAGAGAGATTTGTTAAGATGAGGCTACTTAGCTCGGGGAGACAAACGAAGAAGGACATCAGGGTGAAAAACAAAGCAATCAACAATGTAGAAGAGGGAGAATGAATGTTTCTCTGCATCTTAGTAGATAAACTGGATTGCATTCGGGAAAAGGTGAAAGGTGGCAATTTGATAAAGTAATTATTTTTCCATGCTGGGCATAGTGACATATGGAACTCGCTGCTACAAGATGTTGCTGGTGCTGAGTGTAGGATTTGGGAAAAGAGGAGACGTTTTGATGGATAGTAGATCATTTATCACTGGACAGGACAAGTCCATTTGAATTAGATCTAAATCTTCAGGCTTCAACCTCTCACAATTGTCTAGCATAGGATTTCATGTACCTTCCAAAACCCACAACATTGATCAGTTTAAGAGACAAAGGACAAAAGGAGACAGACGTGTTCAAGTGAAGATCACTGGGGCTTATTTTCATTTCCATGCAGAAGCAAAAAATATGTGTTTTCTAGCCCGTGTGACACTTAGCTCTCATAGGTTTGGTTTTTGTCAACTGGAGCAGGTTCAGGTTAAGTTCTGATGAGATTTGAGCTGGTCCAGTGGTGCTTAGGGTGCTGCTTTCTTCTGCCTGTGCTGTTGATTTTAACAGACTGCCAGCATCCTGGCAACTTCGTGTGGTGCTGCTTAATGAATAGTGCTGCATTACAAAAGGAAATGGTGCTGTCCTATTCTTCGGATGTTGCCCCTTGGCAGTGAGAGCAAGGGCGTTTATTCCCAGTACAGTCAGCATCTAGCCAAGCAAAGTGCTGGGATTACTTGGAGCTGAACAGGGTTAGCAGTCAGACAATCTCAGCTCTGGATAAAAGATTTTAGAGCAGCAGCGTTGTCTCGTTCTCTAAGTTCACGGTGGGTTTGTGTGTGGGAGTACAGGGCACATGGGAACTGAGTTTTGCTAGCAAAGCGGGATTGCTCCTTGGCAGTCCTTGTGTGGGAGAACTTGGAGGAAAAGCCAAGGACCGAGCAGGCAGCAGGAGCTTGCAGACCCTGCTTCCTTTGAGGTGACTGTCCCCACACAGCGTTGCAGGGCAGCCTGGCTCCTAGACACACTGTCTCTAAGCACAGGGGTAGACAGGCAGTTTTAGCAAGGTCTTCTGTGTCCGACAAAAATCTCCTGGTAACCTCTTGCTATAAACGGCACAGCTGAGCCTGGCCCAGCAGGAGCAGAGGTTGCTGGTTCCTCTCCCCCTTCATGCCCCTGTCATTAAAGTAGGATAGTCAATATTAATCTCACCCTGAGCCTTCCTCATTCTGAAAGTATGCTAAAAAACGACTGTAAAGGGATATTTCTTCTGTAAGTGGCAGATTTAATTTATTATTATGGTTGCATCCATAGCTATGGGTCAGGCAGCATTTCTGGGTTTCCTGCAAGAGAGGAAAGCCCTTCCTGAAGCCCTGGCTGTGACCACAGCAGTAGCAGTGTCATTCATCGGGACAAAACTGCTCAAAGTGCCTCCTGGGAGGGCAGTGCTGGCTGAGCCTGGGTGGCAGCAAGGTTGTCCCCTCTGCTGTGCTGGGGTCGCTCCCTCACTGGGGGTGGTCCAGCATGGTGCATTCATTTGGTCCTCCCCTCCACGTTATCCCGCACAAACTGCCAGGGTGATCTGAGCTTTCTCCCTCCTGATACCCCATTCCCTGGATCCTTCCCTCCTGCAGCCCTTCCCCCAGCCCAGATCCACACAAAGGTGAAAAGGAAGGAGGCACCGATGACTTTCCTGCATCTGCCAGCTTCCCTCTCCACCTCTGACGTGAATGAGGCCCTTCATGTGCTCCTCTTGAGCAAACACAGATGCTTTTGTTTTATGGGCTGGTGGGACGGGATGGAATTAATAAATCAGAGCGCCAGTGCTGTGCTGCCACATTCCTGCAATTTTAAGGCGAGATCTGACACAAAAAAAGACAGAAGTGAAATAGGCAGTCCCTTCAGAGGGATGCTTTGACTGCTTGCTGTCCAACTTGGTCCTCTGCTTCTGAGCCCTTGTTCATTTTTCCTCCTCTTTTCTCCTGCATTCTCATCCCCTTCAACATAATATCCTCTCCTGTTCCATCTCTTTCTTTCCTTTGGGAATCACTTTCAGTCATGCCTTAATGTATCACCTACACCCATTTTTCTTCCCTCACCTGCCTTCCATCTGCACTTCCCTTACCCCCACCACACACTAAGGTCCACCCAAGGCTTGTGCATTCAGTTATGAAGTTCAGTGTCCCTTGTGCAAGTCCAGGAGCCAGGAATGTCTCTGCTCTTATACTATGGACCAAAATGGGGTTTTTTTAGGCCTGCTTCCTCCTCCCTGCCCCCATTTCTCCTCATAAGGAGAATGGTGCTGCCTGAGCGGCTCAATTAATGACTCTGGGGATAAGAAAAACACCAAGTATTGCTGTTGTTCTCTCAGACATGGTATTTAACAGTGTTCCTGTGAGCAAAATTAGATCCTGCCCCATAGCTGGTGGACCCTCTTTCTCCTTGAAGGGTAACCAGAAATTCTTCACCTAAAAGTAATTCTTTTGAGCCAGATAAGAAGTTTTTAACATCTCTACTAGGGCTATCATCAGGTAGTAAGAGGCTAGGAGGCTCTTTTTTCTCCCCTATAATTAGCTAACTGTATGTTGGGCTTCAGGATGTGTGGTTAGTATAAGCTACTGTCAAGGGACTGAGACACTTTAATTGCTGTGAGCGTTGGTTGTTTGGCTTTTTTTCTTAATGAGTGTAGGCCCTTAAAAGTCATTTCCCCAGAGTGCTTATACATTGTTGTGCTTATCTTACCTGTGGGGCACTGAAGCAGGTGAAATTATTTGCCTAAATCTTAATACTTATGCATAGTTGAAGCCAGAAAAAGAACCAAGAAATCTTGTTTCACGGTTGAGTGCTTTATCCTCTGGCCTTGGAGGAGGCCAGCAAAGACCTTTATCTTGTTTAGATGAGTGGATAGTCATTCCAAGAGGACTCTGGGGCAAGGGTATCTTTCTGTATTAATACGTGTCTTAATGAGTCCTGTTGCTAAGCACCTTCAATGACAGATCATGGATCTTCTTCACTAAGCATTGAAATAATTTTTAAATCATTAAAGCTAATATAGAATCCTCAGAAATATCCAAATCTCACAGCAGGGGCTCAAATTAGAAAGCAAACAGAAACCAAATCCTCATTATCCCAGTGCACCTCTTCAAAGCCCACAGGCAGCATCTGCTGAAGTCAAACATGAGCCCCCCTGAGCTGAATCTCGGGGCTGGGCTGGGCAGTCAGAAGCAAGCTGGCAAATCCTACTAGTCCAAGGCCCACAGCAAGTTTCTTTCCTACCTTGTGCCAGCTCCTCCTCTCTGTGGAGCAACAGGAAAGGAGGTAGGGGTGTTAACCACTGACTCCAGGTAGCTGAGGTATCCCCTGGCAGATATTTAGAAAGGAGAAATTGCTTGCTTTTTGGCAAGTGCTGTCAAGTGGCAGATCTCAGCCTTGCCAGCATTTCCCCCCATCCCTTCCCCCCCGCTCCAGGTATTTCATGTGTCCTCTCCAGTCTCCAGCCCCCTGCTCTGCCTTTACTCACGTCTCCCTTCCCTCCATCCCGGGATACCAGCACCTCTTGCACTGTAGCAGCCCATAGGCTCCTCTATGGCTCTTCCAGTAATCCCAGTGTGTTTTCCATTCTGGTTAGCAACTCTTGCGCCATCTCATGTTTTCCTCAGACCTGCAGTGCTTGGAAACATGTTATCAAAAGATAAAAGGAGCTTTCTTTACAGCAGAAGCTCCCTGTTAGGAAAAGACTCTTGGAGCATTAAGGAGAACACAACAAATCTCTTTATGCATCAGCAGCTCCATTACAAGGGAAGGCACAGGACACTGGTAAGCACTTTGCTAAGATCCAGTCATCACTGCTGACCTCTTTGCTAAGAAGGCTTTTGTAGGTGAATATAGTTTACCCAAAAGGATTCTTTGGGAAATGATAATTTAAAATTGTTCTTACCATCTCCAGGAGCCTTTGTGCGTGGTGCTCCTTTCTCTTGCCACCCTCTTGAGAACAAATCCAGTACTGTTCATAGATCATGACCAGATTCTCCACATGTGCTCCCAGTCATATTAGCCTGCTAGACAAACTGCACACTTCATCCCACCTTGGAGCCTCTTCTGGAAGTGCTGCAGAGGACCCTGTGTCTCTCCTGTCAAAACCTGCCCTCATTCTGCAGTAGATAAGCTGTCAGCAGCTTCATAGTTCAGCAAGTCAAGCTTCTCTTGAAGTCAAACCTAGTCCTGTAGCTTTGAAACACTGTTGGGAAATAGTCACTAGGCATGGTTTCTACTCGTTTGTCTTCCCTTCTGCATTGCACTTACTAGACAGATAAAATCTGACTAGGTATTTCTCACCTAACCCAAATATAGGTCCTATCCTGAGTTTATCAGGACAAACAAAAATGGCCTAGAAATTAGTTATACTGGCAGAACAAGGAAGCCTTCTACCTTCCCATGAGGTTTTGGGATGTTTCCTCTGCCTAGGAGCTGTTGCTGACTCTTCAGGGGTGTTTTTTGCAGACCTGTTAGGGGATGGAAGTCGTTCATGTGTGCATGTGGGAAGCTGGGAGTGCCTCACCTGGCTTGTTCACCTCCACAAACATCCTCACTGAGAACTGCTTATGGCCTTGTCCTGTTTCAGCTCAGAAACACCAAGGTGTCTGTCATGCTGAGAACACACAGGACGACCATTGACAGAAGGCCAGCATGACAGGCACCAGCCAGAGATACACGATATATGCATGCCTGCAGGGGTTTGGGAAGGGAAGGGGGTAGGGTCAACCTTAGTAATGTCATCCCAAGGTTACCCAAATTTGGGTAACACCCAGCATCCCTCTGCTGGCAGAGACTTAAGTTGAAGAAGGAGACTTTACTACAGAAAGAGAGAAAAGACTATTCACCAGTGACATAATGTAGGAAATCTGGTGAAGGACAAAAACTGTGAACAGCAACCAGAAGCTGAGGGCAGGAGATCATTATCCAGCAAGGACAAATCAGACCCCTGTTTAAGCCATTCCTGAGTTTCTAGAGATTCAGTTTCTGGTTTTGCAGCTGCCTCTTTAACCATCATTGCTGACTGTGAGGAGACCATGCACTGACTCAAAAGCTTTTAGATAACTAGAGGTTGTTCTCCTTTCCCCAAAACAAATCACCCCCAGAATCAGGAGAGATTCAGATTCCCCTCTTAAGATGTTTGTCTGCCCTGATGTTTCAGGCCAACCTGATTTGCCTTTGATACGAACTCCATGAGCTCTCAAAGTGCAGAGAAGAGTTAAAAAAAAAAAAGCCAAGTTCATCTTGTTCCTCAGTTATTCTGCCCAAGGCCAACTGGCAGCCCATGTATGTGGAAGTGCGGTAGGAAGGACAACACTCCCCAGCAGCCCTGAGAGCAGAGATGGGGAGAGGCATTTCCCAGTATTTTCTTGCTGGTATTTTTTTGTAAAGATCACACTCCCAGCTCAAGGGACAGAGCAGACAACTTACAAGCTAGGAGGGTAGCATCAAACCCTTATTGCATCCAGGTCATGAGCAGCCGCCTGAAGCACACAAATTCACAGATAAGCCTATGAGAACAATACAGCATAGGCTGACCTCCCTCCCAAGACAAGGTTTATGGACACCATGTGCAAAGACTACTTTCAAGTGCAATTAAGGAACACAGCAGAGTGCAACCCCTAGACACACAAGCCCTATAGCAAGCCCTATGTACTGTAAGAGAGAGAGCAGAGTTTGTTTCATGTCCTGTGAGCTTGTCTGCCCTCCATTTCTTCACAGCCTTCCTTGCCTTCCCAACAGACAAGCTCCTTCCATTTTAACAGTGCGGGACATGGAATGCCAGAAACCAAAACCTACACCTTTTCTTACTGGTAGGCCTGTATTGCTGTCAGAAAGGGGTATTTGGCTTTTGCTACTACTCCTCAGCTCCCTCCATTTGCCCAAATACATCCACTGTGAAAGAAAAACTTACTCCTATCATGATGTAGGGTTATCTTCTGGCAGCTGCTGCTGCCGGTGTCTAAGTTAGATATTTCAATTATTGCACTGACTGCTCCCCTGGCATTCCCAGAAGGTGGGAATCATATATTGGTCTCGTGATCACAGATGCCCTGGGCACCTAATTTGGAAGTGCCCTGCCTGTGGTCTGGAGTCAACAGCTTCCCTGTCAGGGCAGCGAAGACCAGCCTCAGCCAGAGACTGGCCATGGCTTTCCTGCCCCTTCTTTCCTTCTCCCTTTTCATTTCACATGTGGAGGGCAGGAGAATAAACACTGTCGTCTTTCCTCTAATTTTCATGCTGATGTTTCTCTTACTAGAATCCAAGCTATACAGATCAGCTGCAGCATTTAAGGTACAAATCAGGCAGCGGACCATAACGTGTATCTATTGCAAAAGACAATTCCCTGGGTGCCACTTTATTTCTTCATTCTACATTTGTTTTTTAAAGTGTCTGCATGACACTCGGATGCCGCACAGCAAGTGGCAAATCTAATGAGTGCTGATGATTTATTTGGAGGAAAAGATCAGGATTAGCATTTGGGACCATCAGCTTGTTACAGAGCGAGCGCATTTCATGCAGCTCAGAGAGCTGCAACAGCAAAAATGTCCATCAAGGAAACCAAGGTGGTGTTTCTCCCCTTTCCACTTCTCACTTAATCAACGCCTGCATGATGGAGTGGCAACTTATCACTGCTGGCCAGCATCCATTCTGTGTTAATCCATGGAGCAGCCACCCATGTAAACATTCGGCCCAAATTTGCTGTTGGCATGATGTTTTTATTGATCGTATAATTCAGGCAGCATTCCCAAATAAAAACTGTGGGATTGTTGTCCGTACACCATACACATCCTCTACCCACAGTTGTTTCCATGCAATAAGCAGTCTGGACTCTTGATTCTTCAGGGTGCCAGCACACACATGTAACCATTCCAATAGTAGTATTTCCTAGGTTTTGGGAAGACAGTAGACATCTTTAGCTACCTCTGTGCTTTAAATGGCATAATTGCTGTTCCAGTCATATGCAGTGTGATTTCTTCCACAGCAGCTTCTCCTTGGGTTTCATTTGCCCTCTCTAGGAGTAACTGGGAAGTCCAGCAGGGAAGAGCATTTCGACATTGCCTTTGAAAAAAGGAGGAAAACAAGCTGTCTGAATCAATCAGGAGTGTGCATTAGTGATAGTGTGTTCCTCTGGAGGTCTGCATTTGATGTCATATTGACACATAGCTAAGATCAAAGCCCATCCCTGCATTCGGACTGCTACCAGAGGAACAGCTTTGGCCTTTGGGCCCCATATCTTTACAAGGAGCTTGTGATCAACATGATTTTTTATTTTTTTTTTCCCCAAGCAAGCACCTGTGAAATGTAATTACCCATCAAATGATGCCTAATGCCTTTTTCTCTGAAAATGTAATTCCTCTCTGTCTTTGAAAATGTTCTGGAAGCAAATACTATGGGTTTTTCCTTTCTGCTTTTGTAAGAAACCTGTGAAATGACAGCTCCCACTCCTGCTG
>NW_009953386.1:826521-840910 GCF_000747805.2 Chaetura pelagica | reverse complement strand
TTAGGGAAAGCTCTAGATGAAATGTACAGATACTTTGGAGCAATCCGGTATTGGTTTTGCTTCCTTAGAATTATTTTGTCCTCTTGGAAAAAAGAAAGCTGCTTTTTTTTAATTTTCCCTTGGATAATGCAGATATTGGGCTGATTCACACTGATATGTTGGGAATTATTCTTTTCTAATAGTCACCAGTGCCTAAAAAAATACCTCAGTTCTGCCAGAGCTTGGCAGCAGGGGAGAGAAGTTGACGTTTGAGTAGGCCCCTGACTTCCCTTTCTAGAGAGGATAACTGCAAGCAGAGAGGTCTCCCGGGAGAGAGCTGGCTTTCTCAGAAGACATCTGGTACCTCCTGCTTCTGCTTGGACCTGAGCTGTCAACCTTTCCCTGGGTATTTCTGGCACCTCTGGCTTACAGCTCTGCAGCACAGGTGCATAGAAACTGGGGTGGGGTGGGGTTGAGGGCTATGTCCCTGAGTCACAGCCCACCCTCACTAAAGCTCAGGGGATGGGAAGGCAGTGACAGGTTGCGTGAGTCAATCCTGAAGGACATTTGGGTCTGAGCTGATTAAAAATAGTCTGGTTTAGACCTCCTTTTGCAGGCTCTGGAAGGCTTCCTGCATAGCTGGGCTTTGCAGCCAAGTTCAAGGTCTAGTCTATATCCGAACTGGGTTATCTGTGTCCCTGCTGATAGCCCAGATAGTGCCTGGATACCCTTGATCTACTGGGGGATAGCAGGCTGAGCCGTGCGCTGTCTCAGAGGTATCGGCTCCCGTGGGATCTCGCCAGCAGATTTAATTAGCTCAAACAGTGTTTCTTTTTTGTTTTCTCTTGGGGGATTTTTGCAGTTTTTTACTTCTCTTTTTTTTCTTGTTTTTTCTTCTTTTTTCTTTCTCTTTCCTCTCTTTTCCCTCTCTCTTTTCCCTCTCTCTTTTCCCTCTCTCTTTTCCCTCTCTCTTTTCCCTCTCTCTTTTCCCTCTCTCTTTTCCCTCTCTCTTTTCCCCTCTCTTTTTCCCTCTCTCTTTTCCCTCTCTCTTTTCCCTCTCTCTTTTCCCTCTCTCTTTTCCCTCTCTCTTTTCCCTCTCTCTTTTCCCTCTCTCTTTTCCCTCTCTCTTTTCCCTCTCTCTTTTCCCTCTCTTTCCTTCTTCTTTTTAATTATTTTTTATATTTATATTTTTATAATTTTTTTCTTTCTTTTTAACTTGGGAACAAAGCCCTGCATAAAGCATCACCCTCCCCCACTCTGTGCTGCCCAGACACAAGCCACATTTCTGGGATCAGGATGCTCTCGGGAAAGGCACTCTGCTGAGCTGTTTATGGGCCAAGGTTGGAGGAAGATGCTTGACTTGGGTTCACGTGGGTGATGGAGGGATGTGGGGGGCACACGGCACGTTCCTCAAGGACAGGCCTGGTTTCTGAGCTGAGGTAACTGCAGTCCCATATGGTGAAGGCATTGGAGCAGGCAGGGAGAGGATGAAGCCTTTCTTTCCATCTGAGGAAGAAGCGTGGGGGCTTAGGAAGGGCAGCTGTTTCACTGGGAGTGACTCACTTCCCAGGGAAGTTGTCCCCCCAGGAGCCTGCACACCGAGTAACAGAGCATAGATGGGGCTGAGCCTTGAAACCCCACAGCTGCTGGTAGCTCTGCTCTTCCTGCCCTGGGGAAGGGCCTGGCCATCCTTCCCAATATTGTTTTTATTATTTATTCCTCTCTGCTTGTTTTTGTTTCTTCTCTCCAGGGGGCTCACTTGATTTTGCCTTACCCCCTGTCCCACAATGGCAGGGAAGTGCTCACCCCATTTAGATGGCAGGCATCACTTGCCCAGAGCCATTAATGAGGTCTGCAACAGAGGGACAATTAAAACCCCCAGCAGGAGAACACCTTTGGACAGGACCACAGTGGCATGCATTGCCTGTGCTACTGGGAGGTCAAAATCCCAGTTCTGGGTTTTGGAAAGAGCTTTTCCCTCCCCTGTTCCATCATTAACGTTCACCTTCCAAGAAAAAAATACTCTTCTTTCTATTTTTTTTTTCACTTTGCTTTTCAGCCACCCAGTTCCAGCAGAATTTAGAGGAGAAATTGCTGTTTATTGAGCAGGAAACCAAATCTCTCTCTTCCCCTTCTGTTTCCCACGCCCACTATACAGCTGGACATGAACCCTCAGGCAGTGTCCTTTAGATCTAGCCTGTTCTTTCTGTCCTACATCAATGCCATTCCTGCAGACCTGTTTCAGGGTCAGATGAGCCCTGCTGCTGAGAAATATCCTGTTGTGGCTGTGTTTGCACAGTGATTACCCCTGCTTATCCCAGAGCCATAACCCATTCCACCCACTTCTGTCTTGAATCCATCCTCCCACTGTATCGTGCACATGTCGAACAGGCAGGAGTCTGCCTAGTGAGGGGAAGTGCTGCAGCATCTTGGCTTGTCTCAATTTTAAACGGTCTTGGAAGTTTCAGCTGAAGGCTCTGATGGGCCCAAGGGAATGGAGAGGGAGAGGGGACAGCAGCTTTCTCTGGATTTCAGCAAAGCAGAGACTGAGCCGCTGCTGATCACCACAAATACCGGTGCTGCCATGAATTATGCATTCCTTGTTTAAAGAGAGGTCGCTCTCATCAATAATTGAAAGCTCCCTGCTCTGCCTTCAGCATCACATCTCCCACACCGGGAGTTAGGGAACTCATGAAATCTGCATGGGCTTCCTCAAGGTGTTTAGGGGCTGATGGAGAGAGGCAGCAAAATGCAGGCAAAACAAACCAAAATCGCTGCTGACAGTTTCAGTGCATGAAATTAAGAGTCATCTGCACCTGCCGGCAGCTCTGCTCCAGTTCTGCCCCTCACACCCGTCCTCTCTTCCCCCCTCTCCACACCTCTCCCCAGGGGATGCACAGAGTAGGCTCGCAAATGTGGTACAAACTAAGGTTAGAGGGTGTTTCTTGAAGCTTTTGGCTCCATTAGCTGCAACTAGTTTGCTTTGGGTGCTTGCCTGGAAAAGTCTTTACACTGGATGGCGGGTTGTTCCCTGGGGACAGTTTGAACTCTGAAATTTGTCCCTCTGGGAAGATAATGATCTTCAGAGTCTGTGTCTCAGACTGCAGACATACTGTCCTGGGGCTGGGGTTGGTCCAGCATTCAGAGTCTTGTAAGCCTGGCTTAGACAAACTGGCTGCCCTGAACCAGAGGCTGCAAAATCACCTTTCTTGCGGAGCAAACTTTTCGAAAAGGTGTGATTCTTATGCTGAATCAGGTGGGTGGAGGGCAGAACTGGAACCTGAGAACAGAACTATGAAAGCCTGTGTGACCCTAATCATTTCTAAGTTAGCAAAGAGGACATCAATTGATCAACTTTTCAACAGGGCTATAGGAAAATTGCAGACACCTGAACTCACATGCCAACCTTATGTCAGTGAGCTGGCCCCTTCCCTAGCTTTCATCTTGCTCTGTCCTTCACTCAACATGTCCTTTTAAACTACTCTGCAACTCACAGGGGAAGTCACATATGTGGCCTCTTAAGGTTGTATCTGAACAGTGAGGCTGCTTGGGTTGTTTTCCAGCCTGGGAACCCTTCCCTCTCTCCCAAAAACTGAGCTGACCTGCCTATAGTGAATTGTACCTTGTGTTGGTGATGAGTCAATACCAGATGAAGGGGTTAGTCACATGTGGTGCTCTGAGCCTCAACCAGATCTTCCTTCTCTTCAGCATCAGTCTGGGCCATCTGGGCTGAGGCTGGGCTGTTTCCCCCCATGTGCTCTCTTCTCTTAAGTCCTTTCAGATTTATGCCCCTTGCATCACCACATGATTTTAAATGGAGACGGGATGCTGTTGTAACCCAGGAACTGGGAAGCCGGGTAAAGCAGTGTGAAGTGAGAGTAGTACAAGAAACATTTTGTCCCTATCATACTCAGCTTTGTGCTCTGTGTGTGTGTTTGTTTATTTTTTAATGGAGAACTGAAGATTGATGGATGAAATTAAGAAGAGGGATGTGTAATTGGAAAACAGCTCAAAAAGGCTACAGGCAGCATATTGAAGGCATCCATCAAACATCCAGCTAACGTTGTTAAGGGCGTGTAACACAAATAAGGGCTGCAGGAGACACTAGGAAAAAAAGAAATAAATGGAAAGATAAAGGGGAATAGGCAGGACAGGGGAAATAGCAAGAGAGGAGAAGAGCCAGCAAGAGAGTATGGTCAATAATATTCGTACTGCAATCACTTCCAAAGGCTCCTCTCGGGATCAGTGCAGGACTGCACAGGCACATTAGAGACAGTCCCTGCCCTCTACAGCTTAAACCCAGGAATTACGGGGTGGTTGCTGGAAGTGAGTTTAGATGATCGCAAAATTTTCTTCTGATCTTGAATCTCATTTAATAGGATCTACTCTGCATGGGTTTAAAGGCAGAGGGAAGGTTGCTGGTTGTGCCAAGAATACACAGAGTAATGCCTGCCAGCCAAGCATGCAATTAATCTGAGCCACTTAGGGGACTTTGTTTTTAATTATAAAACATAGGTGAAAATATGAGCAGTAAACCTCTGCAAACCCCACTGGGGCCATCAGCAGGCTACCCGGAGACATTGCCATGTGACTGGGTTTGATGCTGTGTTTTCAAAAGGTTGGGCTGATGTTTTAATGGACCACTTTGTGGGAAATATTCCGCGGGGGGGGCAGGTTAAGAAAATGCAAAGCTCTTTTGTATGAAGAAGGAGAGAAGACAAAGGCAAAAATTAGTAGTAGGCCAGGGGATTCCTCTAGTCCTGAAAACAGGGAAGAAGAGAGACTCTTAAGGACTGAGAAAAGGTGAGTAAAAGATGGATGGATGAGGATGGCAGTGGGGGAGAGAAGGTAAGGTTTTAAGGAGAAGACAAAGTGTTCCACACACATTTTCCAAAAATGGGGTTAAAGTCAGACTGCTCTGTGAGGTGCACAAGTTACATAGTGTTTTATGCAGGCGTTGACTGCTTCAAAATTGCATGCTTTGGAAAAGCAAGAGAGAGAAGGTGCATGTAGAAATAAATGAGCATGGAGCACCAGGGGAATTTATACACAGAGACAGCATCTCAGCTTGTTTGCAGTGTTCAGGAAGCATGAACAGGGCTGGCTGTGAGGAGGAGGAGAAGGATCTAGAAAGGGAATTTGTTAAACCCCTTCTAACTCTGATCCACTCTCCTCTGTGCCCTGTTGGCAACACAGCTGCCATAACTGCCTCCTCCTCTCCTTCCTTCCAGAGCGACCTGAGTTTGCAGCAGTGGCAGGCCCACTGCACAAACACTGTGCTTGTATAATTAAGGGCTACTACTAAAGAGAAAAAAACACTGTCTGCCTGACTCTAGTGCAGGGACCTTTGTAATTGCAAGCATCCCACAGGAAGCAAGGAGCTGTGATGACCCTGAGCTTCTGGGTGGACACAGGTGTCTGCTACCACTACAAGGCAGTGCAGAGCCCTCCCTGAATTTCTTTGATGGCTCTGGCTGTTCTCACAGCCTCGAGTGATGGAAAGCTTTGCTCTGTGCTGCTACCCTAGTAAGGAATTTTTTTTCCTGGAGGGAAAGCAACCCCTGGTGTGGGTAACTCCATCCTGCCCTGTGTCCAGCTTAGATCTGTACCGTACCAAACACCTACACCTTCTGAACTAAACTTTGAAGAAGACTCTTGTACCTGCCCTGGACCCAGCAATAAGAAAGCAATGAACTAGTGCAGAGCCAGCACTGCAGATGCCTTCTCCTGGCATCATCAAAACACTCGTGTGTGCCCCTGGCCACACAGCCTCCTTGGACAAGTTCTTCATCAGTTTTCCATAGCTTGAAAGTAGAGGAATGGCCACCATGGTGTTTCCTGAGTGACGAGGTTAGAAGCATTAGAAATTATCACCACAAGACAGTTGGTTTGAGGAGCAGTGGAGGTTGGTTCCATATAGGGATTCCTCAGCATGGTACCGTTGGTGCCTAATAAGGAATGAGTTTGTGTTGCAGCAATTTCTTTAATAGGGCTTGTGAGTATCTACTTGCCTGCCAGAAGACTTGCCGAGACATGCTAGTCTTCTGTCAGATTTGACTGCAATGGTCTTGATAGTTATTGGCAGTAGGGCATAATAATACTTGTTTTTTTCAGGATACCAAGGTAAAATGTCAGGGGAAGAAAAAGTAAAGACAGGTCCTATAAAGGTCCCAGAGAATTAATTTAGAATAACACCATCTGATATTTTCCAGGAGTACCATGTGGCTGCAGTGACTACAAAGCAGAGCCCTTTTGGACCAGTCATCATGTTTCTTCTCACATGATTTTCTAAGGCTGAAGCAGGGCACTCTTACCCTTTGGTCAGATAAGGAGCTGCTGCATCCACATCCTGGGAAGGGAGTGTCCTTTGCACTCATTTTCCATCCCTTTGAGGACCTGGGTTTTAGATGAATAGCTTTCAATACACCTAGGAGATCCTTGGAAGAGCAGTAATTTAAAGCCAACCAATTTGAACCTGCTTTCCATCACATTGTATCAGTGTGATACCATTGCCCTCTTCCCTCAAACTGCCTTTATCCTAGGAGAGCATGAGGGCCTAGTTGGGCCATGCCATTCAGCAGCAATCTGGTTCCCAGGGTGTCTGACTGTAGTTTCCTAACAGAAATCTCACTGCAGGAGGCTAATGAAAATTTTATGCTCCCTGTAGCCTCCTAATGAGCATCGCTGTGGTAATGAGGAAGTCCACTGGGAGAAATATTTGGCATTCAGAAAGGTAATCCCTTTCTGAGGGGGAGGAAACGGATTACAGATGTTAGCAGGGGGGAGAGGGGAATAAAATCCAGCTATCAAACATCAGGCAGCCTGCTTGGAGTGACAGCAGAAAGTCCTCTACTCTGCTCTGGTGAGACCTCACCTGGAGTACTGTGTCCAATTCTGGAGTGCCCCACATAAGAAGGACATGGAACTCCTTGAGCATGTCCAGAGAAGGGCCATGAAGATTATCAAAGGGCTGGAGCACCTCCCCTATGAAGACAGGCTGAGGAAGTTGGGCTTGTTCAGCCTGGAGAAGAGGAAGCTTTGTGGTGACCTTATAGCAACTTTCCAAGATCTGAAGGGGGCCTACAGGAAAGCTGGGGTAGGGCTTTTTACACAGGTGTGTAGTGAGAGGACAAGGGGCAATGGTTTGAAGCTCAAAGAGGGGAGATACAAGTTGAACATTTGGGAAAAGTTCTCCTGTGAGGGTGGTGAGATGCTGGAACAGGTTGTGGATGCCCCATCCCTGGAGGTATTCAAGGCCAGGTTGGATGGGGCTTTGAGCAACCTGGTCTAGTGGGAGGTGTCCCTGCCCATGCAGGGGGGTTAGAACTAGATGATCTTTAAGGTCCCTTCCAACCCTAGCCATTCTATGATTGTATGATTCTCAGATGGTAAGAGGTAACTTTATTCTGTACCCTTCAGTGTTTCTGTGGCCTGGTTCTGTTCTGCAACAGAAGTGGATCCCTCTTTCTGGAGCACTGCTGTTGTTGCTGGTGTGTAGTAACAGTATTTGGAGATTGCAGACCCAGAGAGGGACCAAAGCAGAAGCTGGAAGTTGGAGAAAAGGGTTCCTGACAGTGTGCCAGAGCTATAAGGAAGGCAGCACATGCACTAGGCATACCCATTTGATGTTGGACTTCCAGAAGTAATCTCTGGGATCTCATGCTCCTCTGAGTTTCTGCACACAGGCTGTTAAGAGTCTTTCAGACAGGTGAGCCAGGACTCATCACACCATGACTTTACACAGGGCTGAGTTATGTCCCTGAACAAGTGGTCTGCAGTAGGCATCCAAATAATTCAGTCTGTATTTTCCCAACTGATCATTTATGTTGGATACTTTGTTGAAGGCATGTCTGCCTTGAGAAAGAAGCCAAGGATCTGATTTCCAGATAGGCTGATGCTCGTTAATCATGTTAATTAGTGAGAGCTGAAGGTGCTCAACAGTTGTGAAAAATCAAGCACAGGACCATGTAGCTTGGACCATCCATAAATAAGCCACCCCCTCTTGTTGACTTTACTTTAGTCCTCTATTTATTTTCTTTTAGCTTCTCTCGCCTTATAGAAAGATTTTTGAAAGCAAATGTTACCTGTTGTTATTCCTCAGATCTCATGATCATTTTCATTACAGAAATGCTAAAAAAGAAATTACTCTGAAGTCTGTGATTTAAAATAAATGCTGCAGTTGCCAAACAGTGAAAGCTGGGAATAGAAAGGGATGTGAAATAATTAAACTTTCAGCAGACTTTGCCAGCACTTTGGAATGACTGAGGCAGGGATTTTGTAGAAAACTTAGTAGGTGATAGTATGCATCACTGATTGCCTCAATGCCTCTGCATAAGGAGGATGAGTTAAAACTGCAGGAGTGAAAGAGATGCTGGCTATCTTGAGGATGCCTGACATTTTCTCTTTTGTCCACAGGAACAAAAAATCTTGCACACAGTCTAAAAAAATTCTACAAAAGCAATAAAATAAATGGTCACCACAAAGCTCAGGAATTAATACCACCCCCAGAGAGGGGGCAAGTAACATTCCTCTCTAGTTTCAGAATCAGCAACATGAATGACCCCAAGTCAAGGACAGTGGGTTCATCATGGAGCAGCAGGAGGTCCTTTATAGCAACATAAATAAATAAAAGCTTCTGTTCAATAGCAGAGGAATTGGCCAGGGCAGCTGGATAATGGTTTGGACCTGCTATGTTAATGGGGCTCCTTGTAAGCTTATACTTAGACAAATGCCTTGCTGGATCAGGGCCCAACATTTATCATGCCTTCCTCCAAGCAAGCCAAACTCAGTCTATTAGTTTGGCCTCTAGACTTACCGTCCTAGTATTTGTGGTGACAGATATTTTGGAGGCCTTACTCTTTTTTTCTGCACTGAAAGGTAGAGAGATGCCTGTGCACTGGAAGCTCTCTGCAGCATGCTGAGGAGACGTAACCTTCTTACCACGCTCCTGATCGCCTTGCCATGGGCTCTTCTCCTCACCTTGTGGCACCAGTACCCAACCACCCGCTACCTCAGCCTGCTGAGAAGTAAGTGCAAGAGTTCTGCTACCAACCTGCTGGTGGGTGTGATGACTGATGGTGCGAACCCTCAGCAGGAGAGGCTCTCTCATGGGGCCGTGGGACCAAGCAAGGGAAAAATTGCCTGAAGGTTCCCTCAGGGTTGCATGCAGCAGGCACACAAACCGTTCTTAAGAGCATGATAAACATGCACCTTTGACTGGCTTTGGGGAGCCACTGACTCCAGAAAGGTGTGTCCCCAGCGCTCCCTGAAGAGGAAGCAGTGATTAATTCCCTAATTTCTTTTTCTTCTTCCTTCCTTTTGTCCCAGAAGAGATAGATGAGAACGTGACCTCTAAAGCTCTCCTCAATGGTACATCTGCACTGAGAGAAGAAGGCCTCCCATCATGCATTCGGCAGCAGCAAAGCATAGGGGCAGCAACACCTAAAGTCATTCAGAATTATGTGTACTCCAGGCCTCCCCCGTGGTCAGACACCCTGCCAACCATCTTTGTTATCACCCCTACCTACACCCGGCCAGTGCAAAAAGCTGAGCTGACCCGTCTGGCCAACACCTTCCTCCACGTCCAGAACCTGCACTGGGTGGTGGTGGAGGACTCGCCCCGGAGGACCAACCTTGTATCCAACCTGCTGGAGAAGGCAGGGCTCAACTTCACCCACCTCAATGTGGAGACGCCCAAGAGTCTGAAGCTGGGTTTGTCCTGGATCCCATCCCACACTCCACGGGGGACACTGCAGAGGAACCTGGGGCTGCACTGGCTGAGGGACAGCTTCAGCAACACTGCACCACCAGAAGGAGTAGTGTATTTTGCCGATGATGATAACACCTACAGCCTGGAGCTCTTTGAAGAGGTAAGAGTCATAAAATTACATGGGTCAGAAAAACAGGATACAGCTGCCAACCCTCCTAAGGCCAGGTGAGCTTGTAAATACCTCTAAGATAGGGCTACCATGTGGACTTTTAGTATCAAGTGAGAGACGAGGGCTCTGGCACACTGCCTAGAACCCTCCTTGCCTGCCCTGCACTCAGTGGGAGCTGGATTTAGGGCAGAGACAAACCTGTAGTTATGCAAGTCCAGTAGCTGAGCTCTAAAGGGCTGCACGAGCAAGGAGCACATCGGTCACGGTGTAGGCTGCAGAGGCAGATAGCCACTCACACAACACGGCACCAGCTACAGCCCCTGCTGCCAAGGACCAGAGGATATATGCTCCAGAATGTATGCCTCTCCTGAGGGAGAGCTGACCTGATTTAAATAAGCACCAAAGACAAACTTCTGGCAAAGCATAAATCTGCACTGTTGTAGGGATGGGTAGGGGATGTGAGAAAAGTTGATTGACTTTCTAATCCACCTTTTCTCTTTGGCTGCCCTTCTGTATTCTGAGTTCCAGCTACCACAACAGGGCTGAGCCCCTGGGATCGCAGGAGCTTGCCCAGACTTCTGCTGGAAACCTGGCTTTTGTGAGATGCCAAGTCTATTGTAAACTTGAAAAAAAATCAGTAAACTCCCATGTCACCAATTTGAGCCAAACTGTACTACACCACTTGAAAGGCAGAGTTATGCATCAGAACACATTTTCAGTTTTCAGATTTTTTTTAATCTCCATTAAGCTCATCCTTTCTTATTTCTTCCAGGTCCTTTCTGACAATTCCAGTAAAACCCCACTCTTTTAGGCAGTAGCCATGGATGGAAGAACAAGGGTGGGGGGAATTTGCAGTAAATGAGGACAAAGATGCATCAGTCAGGGAGGGAGATGACCTGCATGAGGGCAAAGCTGGAGTGAGTGAAGTTGATAATATGGAGCTAGGGGCCTGGCAGAAGTTGTGTTTGGCATTTACAAAAATAATTATTTTTTACAAAAAATTATAAACGTTCAGATGAGATCAGAAAGCCAGTTTTCCTTCTTCTGGGGGACTGAACGGGGGCACAGAAAAGCAGTGAGTTTGATGTTCAGAGAAGAAGGTGCTAAAACAGCCTTGCAGCTTTGCAAGCTGTAGCTCTCCAAGATACAAGCACAGGTGAACAAGACCTTGTGCAGCCCAGAACTACCTGGTTGTGTGGGAAGTCAACGGGGGCGGACAGGTGCCAGTGACAGCAGAGGATGGCACACTGGTGGGGTGGGACAGACATCTTGGGGTTGAATTCTCACAGCGCTGTTTATTTCTGGCACACAGATGCGCTACACGAGGAGGGTGTCAGTCTGGCCGGTGGCTTTCGTTGGGGGGCTGCGCTACGAGTCCCCAAAAGTGAGCCCAGCAGGGAAGGTGGTGGGCTGGAAAACGGTCTTTGACCCTAACCGGCCCTTTGCTATTGACATGGCTGGATTTGCCATCAGCATCAAGCTGATTTTGGAGAAGCCTCAGGCCAGTTTCAAGCTGGAGGGAGTTAAAGGAGGCTACCAGGAAACCAGTCTGCTGAAGGATCTAGTGACTATGGAGGGGCTGGAGCCCAAAGCAGCCAACTGCACAAAGGTGAGTAGGACGAGGGACCTTGAAGATGCTTTCTCCTTGCTGGGTGCTGGCTGCTTTTGCAGCCTCCTGCCATGCTTCCACAGCTTCCAGTGTGCCTGCCTGTGCTGGCACGTGTCGGTGCCGAGTGGTGCTGGGACAGACAGACAAAGCCTGCCAAAGGCTTCACAGATGCAAAGCTCAGAGAACACTGAGGAACACTCAGTGCTATGCACTATGTGTTAATAAAGAGCTTCAGACGTACAATTTGTGCCCAGATTGCTTCTCCAAAACCCAGGAGGGTTGACAGAGGGTTGAGTCTGGGGTTTTGTTACAGAATTATCCTCCTTCCTGTCACTGTTCCATGTGCCTGTGATGTCTCTCCCAGATTCAACCCCTTCAAATCAGATGCTTCAAACAGCTGGAAGCCCCCGGTTGCTGAGGACACACACGCTGCCCTTGGAGATTCCATGGCATCTAGAGCCCCTGAATTCTTTGTGTTTCCTTCTAGGTGTTGGTCTGGCACACAAGAACTGAGAGGCCCACCCTGGTTAATGAAGGCAAACGTGGATTTACAGACCCCAGAGTAGAGGTATAAGCAGAGAGCCAGCTCCAGGGTGTGAGTACCCTTGTCTTTAGTGTTTTTGGCAAGACAAAGAATCTCTACCTATTTCCTTATTTATGCTATTATTTCCCCAAAGAATGCATATGATTGTCCCAGTAACTCCCTTACCGTGCCACCCTTTGCCCAAGAAGTAAATCCTCATCTTTACCCACTTACAGTCTGCATTTCATACTCATTTGAGCCTCCTTGCAGTCCACATAGAATCTTTGCCTGTATAGACAGAAAGAAAATGGCAGAAGAATCCCATGGTTTCATTAAGTAAAAATGGTGAGCTAAATTCCTTGCTCCCAGTTTTTGCCAGCTCCAAACTCTCTTTAATATCAGAGTTGTCCTATAGTGTGTGGAAAGAGATGCCAGTCGTGAAGATGAGCTTTTCCCCAGCAGCCCTGCTGCTTCTGCAGTGCTCCATGCATCCACCTTCAGCTTTTATCCTGCATAAACAGTTATGGTGTGGGTGCAGCAGGTAAGGACCCATGGGACACTTAGATGACCTCGAAACAGGAACCAGCAAAAAGAACCTATACAGACTCTCAGAAGAGTTTGGGGGCTTGGTACCAGCATTACCAGAGCTAGAAGTATAGCTGCTGCTGAAGAGAAATAGTGGTCCACAGAATTAGATTGAGCCACAGAGTGAGGGGATTATGGCAACCACCACAAGTGAGGGCAAGAATGGATCAGAGATATGTTCTAAGAAGTAAAGATTGATGAAGAACAGGTTTCAGAAGAGCAGTGACCTCCTCTTGCAGCTGCCATGCCCTCTAATCCCATTGTCTGCCCTTGGTGGATTCCTAGCCCAAAAGTCCCAAAATAAGAAATGTATACAGTTTGGGAATAGCCAGCTCTTTCTGGAATGACTCATACCTGTGGCAGGATGATTTACTGAATTATTTACTCCTACTTTGTAAGATGTTCCAGGGCTGCTTTCAGTCCTGACCCTGATATACAGCTCAGCTCTACCACTGGAAATAAAACTGACAGCTTTTATACAGGCAGTCACGAGCATTTCAGCTTCTGCACTGATGTGCTGTGTGCATCACTGGTAGCTGCATACAGCATTTCCACATCATCTCATCAGCTCTGAGTGAGTGGCAGCTGTACCAAGAGTGCGGAACAATCCCAGCATCTGCACACCCTGCAGCAGATGGGAGGAACAGGAGTCAGTTGCCTAACACAGACACCTGGTGCCACCACAGGGACTCTGAGGTAGCCTACCTGGCCCTCACGTAGGGCACAAACTCTGTACCATATCTGCCAGCTTTTCAATAACATCTTGGATGCCCTAGCGAGGCTTTAAGTTATGCTAAACACATATGCTGAGGCAGCAGCCCCTCTTTTAACCTGTGCTTCTGTGGAATCCACTGGCAGTAACAAGCCCATTTTACATACCCACCCATGCTGGGTTTGCAGCAAGCTAAAGCTATGATTGCCCAAACTCAGCTCCTAAGGACTCAGAATCCAGTTACCTGGTCTGGTGGTACCACTTTGTACAGGATGGGCAGGCTTATAAAAACTCAGACAGATTAGACCTGCTTTGCCTACTCAACAGAAGAAGGGCTGTCTGCTCCACTGCAGTTGCAGAGTGTGGATGTGATGCTTTCACAAATGTGCCATTTATGTATCAGCACTTTTGCTCTCACCCCCTCTCCCTGGCGACACGCTCAGCCATGCTCCATGAGAAACACCATACACCTGCTACGGATTCTCATGGGAGTGGCTCCCCTTCAGTTATTTCTTGTCCAAAATGGAAGGGACCAGTCTGAGAGATCAAGACATTGCCATTGATTCACCAGGAGGGCTTGCACCCATATCTAGAGCCATCCTCTCAGGGTGCTTTCAAGCCAGAGTCTAGGCAGGGCCAGCTCTGTAGATTTTGGAGGTGCTTTCCACTTGCTTTAGCAGAGAATTTGACCACAGTCCCTTCTGCCCCACCGTCTGCCATGTGGGGCAGCTGCTGTGACCTGCCAAATGGGCAGGTGGCATCTATTCCAGAAGACACCTGCAAGGTAAATTGCTTCACTGGGCAGTCAAGCAAAATCAGTAATTTCCCCTGTTAAAGTTTTGAATTGAGATCTCTGCTGATGGCTCCAGTGAGTTGTGGAGGTCCCTACTATCACAGCTGCTGAGCTTCAGAAACTTGACAGACATGATCTAGATAAGCCAGTACTGAGAAGGGAAAAAAAAAAAAAAAAAGGTAAAATTGCTCCCCTGAGGGCATTCTGTTCTTAGACACAATAGGGAGAATATTTGTCTTTCCCTCCTGGCAGTTAGTCCTTGTTGAGGATCAGATTGAGCCAGTCCCAGACCTCCCAGAAGCCTCTTTCC
>NW_009953386.1:818453-826453 GCF_000747805.2 Chaetura pelagica | reverse complement strand
TTTAACACCTGCAGATGTGAGCCAGGTAGAGATTGCTTGGTGTGAGATTTGGTGCTCTGTTAATCTCTAGGTAGTCCACTTGTGTGGCTATTTGGCACGTGTGCCTGCTTGGTGGTTAGCCACAGACACAGAAGATCAGGCTTCAACGGGTGCTTCATATATCGCAGTTATTTTGTCCCACCTGGAGTGCACTCTCTTCCTTGCCCTCATTCCCACCACCCCACCCTGCATCCAGCTGAACTGTGGCGGCTTTTGTTGAGTCTAGGGGAGGAAACTCTCCATGCCAAATGAGAGCAGATCTGCAAAGATTTAGCAGTAAGACACATCAGGGTTTTTCTCTTTGTGAGAGACAACAAAAGAAAAAGAATGTTAAAAAAAAGGGAAGTGTTCTTCTTTCCTGCACTTGAAATTCCGCTTTTTTTGCTGCCCTGAGAATCATTTGGCAGGATCTAAGATGTGCTTGGGATGGAGGATCAGGCGTGAGATCCTCAGCTACTTCCCCATCCTCTTTGTTCAAAATGGAGGAGCAGGAAGGACAAAAAGGGAATCTCTGAGCCCATCTCCAGCTGGACGAATGCTTTCACTGTGCAGATATTGTGGAAAATAGCCATAAAAATGATCTCTGAGAAACACTGGACATGCATGTGTGGACATGCAGAGTAGGAAGGGAAATGTGGAGGACCAGGGAAATCCTTGGAATTTTCTGTATTGCAACAGGGGCCAAGAGCAACTGAAATCTATTATAGTATATGTCCCTGATGACTATATTGAAACCCCCTTGAAACACAGGCTTTGGCTTCTGAGAGCAGGAGATGGAAGTTACTTTTGCTTCATGCTTTTCTACATTAAAGCCCTGAAAAATATCACTCAGGAAAGATGTTATAAAAACTACCTACTGTCACTGCTAACATCGATGTACAGGCATCTGAGAGAGAAGAGTTTGCTTAGGCTAGCATAGGACTCCTGCTGCCTTGTCAGATTTGGAAACAGGGAAAGAAGTTCATATGCATTTCAGAGCTTTCAGACAGACTGAACCGAGATCCTCAGATCTCATCCTCCTGCTCTTTCTTTAAAAAAAATAATAAATCAGAAAGGTTAAAATCATTATTTTACTGAAAAAAAAAAATTCCTTCAGCAACTTTTTCTAACTCATAAATAAAATATCCCAGTTAGGACTCAGCAGTGCAGATAGAAAAAGCAGCTCTTCAGCCATATCTGAGACAAGAGCTTAGATGTGGCTGAGCAACGTGGTTACTGATGCCTGCCTAGTGTCTACCTGAGCCAACAGGGGACAGCCCTGTTGGAAATGCATCTCCTGCCTTATTGTACTGCATGTGGTATCATCACCTCTCTCTCCTTCTTACCTCATCTTGTGTTTGTTTTGACAGAGGCAGTGGGCAGTGATCACACCTGAAGTTTGTTAGCAACGACAGCAGCTGCACATGCTGCCTGTTCTGCCTGGCCCTCTGCTCCACTGCTGGAGGATGATAAGCACCCCCCAACGTAGCCACGCTGATCAGCTCCCACTGCCTGACAAGTGGTAACAAGCAGGGACAGAGCTGATGTGCTGCCCTGCCATCCTACAGCTCTTCGCCTTGGACTTTGTGCGCTGGCTCCCGTTCCCCACCTGGGAGAGGACTGTGCTTCCCTTCCCCTGCGGGCTCTGTGTTTTTAACCATTTGTTAAAATTGATTAGATGCAATCTCCATTCGTGGCTGTACCAGCATAGAGGCTGAAATCCCGGGTGGGTGCAGGTGCCTCTGGAGATCCCTCCTGGCACGTCAGCAAACCTGAGCTTCAGTACAGCAGCTGCAAGCTGCTGTGGTTCAAGGACGGCAGTTGTCACAGGAGCACAAAGGCAGGCCTGTTGGCCTGAGGCTGGTATGCTCTCAAAGCAGCTTTAAAACAAAGCTAGCCTGAGAGAGGCTGTCTTGCTGAAGGATGCACTTGGATACCTACATGGATCAGCCTTCCGTGCTGGGGAGGGAGCTGTGTTGAAGTGCCTCATTTGGGGTTTGAGAGTTCAGAATGGATCTGGTGCCTATGCTCAGCTGAGAATTTGAACTGTTCTCACTTAAGGTTGTTTTGGAAAATGCCATCCTAGATCCCCAGGCCCAGGGCCATCTGGATAACGTTCCTTTCCCACTCAGGGAGAGCTGGCAGGTACTGTACCTCAAAGGCCATGCCTTCACATGTCGCTGCAGAGACCAGAAAGCAGGGGCAAAGATGGGTGGACGCTGAAAGTGTAGTTCTTAGCCTGAAACACTGCTGCAGCCCCTTCAGTAGCCTCAAGTCATGCATACAGACTTGCTTCCTAGGCCTCCAGAGAGGAAGATGCCTCTCTGAGGTGTAGGTGGTGAGAAGTGTTTAGAGAAGAGGAGCCCTCAGCCTGCACCCAACTCCTGTCAGAACATCGAGGAATATGGAGAGACATCATCAGGAAACGTATCTCGAGCACACAGGCAACAACTGAAATAGCAAATGTGACAAGGTTTTCCAGTTGGATTTGAAAGGCATGTGTGTTGCTGTGAAGAGAGAGGAGACAGTGTCATGTGGAAGGGTTTCCCTTTCCCTCAATAAAACAGGAAGACAGCCAGGTGGAAGGCAGCCCACAAAGAAGGAGGTGGCAAATGAGGACCGAAGGAAAGATGCACTGGATTAAAAGCACAAGTGTTGGTACCATGTGTGTGCGTGGGGAGTGGTGTCACTGTGACTTTTCCAGGAAGATTCCTTGAATAACCCAGAAACCTGTCTGAGCATATCCTGAAAACCATATTCACTCAAGCCATGAGAAACAAAGCTTTAGGCATTCAAAACATATAGAAGATTTCACAGCTGGGAGAAAGTTATGAGCAATTGAATCATCCCCCACCCAAAAAAATCTGGGTTGACAGGAACTTATTTATTTGTTGATTTATTTATTCTAGAATCCTCTGCCTATTCCTTGATGAGTTTTGGTTTTTTGCTTAGACCACCTGACGTGTTGATGAAGAAAGAATATTTTTCTCCTCACCTCAGAAAAGCAGAGCTTGGCGCTCAGTGATGAATGTCGTATGTTTTGTGCTCCCTGGGATTTCTTTACAATAGTGTCTTAAACTGGCAAAATAATCAGAAACACAGCAAGGAGGGGAGTACAGCGAAGGGAATTACAGTTCCTTTATGCAAGAGACGTGGGTGGCACTAAGTTTCTGGCTCCCAAGCAGTCATAGTGAGGTAAAAACATGTGAAAAGGAATGCCTCACTCAGCAGATAGTCCTCATGGGATCTTGGGAAGCCTCCACGAAGGGGGCTCTTTGAAGGGATTCTGAGAGAGGGAATCAGTTGATGTTTCCTCACATGGGGAACAAGCAGCTGTGCATCCTGCTGTCAGAGTACAGGAGGGGGCAAAGGGGGTGAGATGGCTCCTGTCAGAAAGGGAGGCAGAAGAAAGCAAAAACCAGACAGCAAATAGATAAATGTAGACTATGTTTAGGGAGGCTTAGGTCAGGGTGTTTCTGGATGAACACACTCAGCACTACAAGGCCACCCTGTAAGCCATCTCAGCATGAAGGAATACTGAATGGACCATGAAAACGGTGTCTTCTCTGGGCCCTGGAAAGATCCTTAGAGAGCAAGGGTCTGGCTTACCGGTACTGAATAGCATGAAGGAAGCCTGGCACCCACAAAACACTTTTCATTCTCCATTTGTCAGAGCTTTGTGTCATGTCCTCTGCAGGAGGCAACAGGCGTTGCACTCCAGTGGGCTTTGCTAACCCATCCTGGCCACCAGGCAGGTGGGCTTAATGCTTCCACCCAGCATTAAACCAAGATTAAGTCCCATTCTTTGTGGTTTCCATGAATGAACAAGAGAATAAAGGAGTTGATTTATGATCCTGCATTTTCCCCTCTGAGATGGGCAGGGTTTCTGCCCGTATGAGCAGGAGGGGATATGGTGGTTAACGCTCCAGCCTTTAATCTCACACAGGTCCTCCATGGGATTTTGGCACTGCTGGTGGGTGTTTGTAGCAAGGGTCCTTTTCCACTGCAAATGATAACTCCCTCACATTTTGAGCGAGTTGTTCTCTCTGTATCCCTATAAGAAAGCAACATTATCACGCCTGTTTTTCCCACTGGGAACCTCGATTCCAGTGATATGCACTACACTGTCAGTTCCGTGCTGGTTGGAGCCTGCTCTCACGTCCAGCCGTATAGCTCTGTCTCCAGTCTTGCCCCAGCCTAGGCCTGTGGAGGAAACTTTCTATGAATCAAGAACTTCTGTCAGTCACTAAATTGTGCAGGACTGAGACCTTGTATGGACAGCATGGATGTACACAATTGATATTCCAGGCTAGCAGATGTTTGGACCAGTTCAGCACCAATAGTCTTTTCCCTGTAGAGCAGCCTAAGAACAGACAGGACTGCTACTGGTCAAGATGTATTAGGTAAGGGTAGGTAACAGACACCATGAGTTGAGATGGCTGCTAGGTGGCAGAAGTTTTTTTGTGGGAAAACACAGGAATGGAGCAGCAGTCAGGGTTACAGGCTTCAGGGAAAGTGAATGCAATGAATGCAGTAAGGAGGGAAGCTGTAGATCAAGCCCGAAGTGTCTAAAGAAGAGAAGGCCTCCCAGCGCTTGGTTTTTACTAGCGTATTAGTATCTGACATTCATGTTCTCTGAGATTCATCCGATTCACCAACCAATGAATATTACTAACATTTCCTGTTGCAGAAAATACTATTGACACAGGAAAGAGAATGTCCAGAAAGTAATTTTTAATGGTTATTTATTTATATTGAATGGTACTAGAGCGTTATTAAATATGATGTGAATAGTACAATCTTGCCCCATTGTCTTGTTTTGCAGTGTAAACACTTACTTCTTTTCCAGGAAAATGCAGCGGAGTATGTAATGGAGAACATACCTGTTGTAGTTGAACCCATTTCAAGGGTACTCCCTTCAGTCTTCATTTGACCCAAATGCCACAAAAGAAATTCATGCAGAAACATTTCAGGTCCCTGAAAGTGGTGCCTGCATTGTGGAGATGAAGAGACAGAAGGAGGCAGGAGATTATAGCCTAAACTCTGTCATCTCATGGCATCTCTAGCTGTCATTTTGATGACATGGTGACCATCCCTACTGAGATAGCTCTGCAAAGGTGCTGACCACAGCTCAGAAAGGTGTAGTGGTCAAAAAATAGATAAGGTGGTCAGTTCTCCATCACAACCAAGAGGGGAAAGGTGCCACGAAGTTAGTGTAATGGCAAGCTGTGTTGCATGGTCATGCCTAAACAAGGCTGCTGCTGGCAGGGAGCAGGCTGCCTGAGTTCTTTGGAGGTCTACTGGGTGACGATATGAAGTCTGTTCTGCAGGACATATGGTTTCCACTCCAGCTCTGTTGGGCCACTTAGCTTCTGTGCACTGTCCTCCCCTCTGGGAAGAGCCAGGACAAGCTCTCTTGGCAGCAGTTTGATAAGACACAAGGAATCTCCTGCAGGAATGTGGGTACACATCGCATCTCAGGTGTCAGCAAAAATTGATCCAAGGTCCATAAGGGCAGCAGCTTGTGGCCCTCTGCACTACAGCTCACTGCATCTCCTGGGGTGACGGGGAGACACTGAGGAGCAGCAGCAACAGGGTAAGGAAGTACAGGCTCAGACATTACGAGGTACAGTCTTCCTCACCAACTGCACAGTGTTTCAGTCCCTGCTTCTGCCAGTCCCTGTAAGCTACAACACACTGGGAAAAATGCATAAACTCTCACTAGAGCACTAGGTGTCAATCCAGTGGGATCAAGCAGAGAAACAACTCGTAGTCCCTTGCTTCTTCCTTCTCTCTACAGACCAGAGGAGAACGGGTTGGCCTGTTTGACAGGAGCCCGCTGTTGGCTAGTCCATGAGACTGGGAGAAGCTAGTAGACCCAGGTCCTGTTCTTAATCCTCTCTCTGATTTACTCTATTGTTTGGCCAAGGAACATCACAATAGCTGTCTTTTTTTAACAAGGGACCCACCTCTCAGAAATGTGGAAGCACTTTTAAGACTCTTTGGCAGAAGCATTGCTAAAAAAATTGGCGTACTAGAGTACAAGACAAAGACATACTGGTGCAATAAAAATCACAAAGGTGTTGCTTAAAGTGCAATGTGAAGTTTTTAAGTCAAGATCCTGGGAAAGGATGAGAAAGAACTGCTGTGGCCAAAGGTATTTGAAACATCTGCCCCACTAGAAAACACAGTCATCCCCCCCCAAAAAAGAGGGTCAGCTTTTCTTGGCTGTAGTGGCTGAAAGTCTCTACAATGCCACTGCAAGGACTAATTCTACCTTCCTCTTCACTTGATAGAAACCCTGGGAAGTGGGAGGGCAGTGGATAAGACACAATGACCAGAACTGCATGAGCACCCTGTTTGGTATCACCAGCGCATCATTCCTCCCTTCCTTTGGCCCTGTTCCCCAGCCACTCTACTGCATTTTCAACAGGGATCTAGTGCAGGCCCCAGGAGACGAGGTAGGGAGGAGAAAGGGAAAGAAAAAGAGCAAGCAAGAATGAATTTTATTAAATGGAGCGAGGTACTTCTCTGTCTCTCATCACGTTCAGGGCTGATTGGAGGTGAAATTACACTTGGAGGAGGGGAAGTCCCCTCCCCTGGGACAATCCAGAGGCTCTTGCACAAACTTAATTTCAAGCTCTGTTGAAGATGGTGTTTGTCTTTTTTTTGTCTTTTTTTTTTTTTTTTTTTTTTTTTTATTGACTTCCATTTTATTTCCCAGGAGTGGCACTGTTTTTTTTTTTTTTTTTTTTTTAATGCATTCCATTTAATTTCTCAGGCAGACCTGTGAAAATGAGAAAGGCAGACCTTTGCCTGTGAAGACAGCCTGGTGCCTGCTTCTCACAAATCCGGTCTCATCCATTATTGCCCTCAATAAATCTCTGTGCAAGGGTTGCTAAAATACCCACTGCCTCCCTTCCACGCTTCAGTGGAGGCAGTTACATTTTTTAATTATTTTGTTTTACATAGAAGTAATCCAATTCATTTTCAATTCAAAATACAGCCCAGCTTTCCACAGCTCTGTTTAAAGCAAAAGCACTGTGACCTTAAAAAGGCTTGGACTTGCTGGCACAACAGAGCTCGGATCTGTACTCTGTTCTCTCTGGTCTGTACTTGCCTGCTCTGTTGTGATAAAAAGGGTTGTGGTGGTTTCTGATCCACCCATTTTGGTGATGCCGAAGGGGAAGGAGAGGAACTGCATTTGGTTTTGGAAGGTTCCTGGGAGAGACGTTACCAGGGATTCAGCTCTTCCAGGCTGCACAGAAAGACATGCTGCTCAGTTCCTCTGCAGAGGTTTGGTCGGGCTGTTATGTTAGTTGGTTATATTAGGTCTAGTTGTATGTTAGTTTTCCAGTCCTGAGACCAAATATAAGCACTGGTAAAAACAGAGACTGGGGTAGGCTGTTGCCTTTCCAGCTGACCTGCATCTTCTGCCCAAGAACTGACACAGAGACAATTTTTATAGTTAGGTCCTGACTGCAGGAAGTTAGCAGAGCTGCTGGCACAGGACAGTTCCAGCAGGTCCAGCTTCTCCCTGCCTCCAAGACAGATGGAGGCAGACAGTTGGGCCCAAAGAGTGGTGGTCAGTGGAGTCAAATCCAGCTGGCAGCCAGTCACAACTGGTGTTCCTCAGGGTTCAGTGTTGGGACCATTTCTGTTTAACATCTTTATTGATGATCTTGATAAGGACATAGAGTGTAGTATCAGTAAGTTTGCAGATGACACCAAGCTAGGTAGGAGTGTTGATCTGCATGAGAATAGGGAGGCTCTACAGAGAGACTTGGATAAATTAGATTGTTGGGCTGATGTTAATGGTCTGGGCTTCAACAAGGCCAAGTGTCAGGTCCTGCACTTGGGCCACAACAACCCCAGGCAACGCTCCAGGCTTGGGGAAGTGTGGCTGGAAAGTGTCTGGCAGAAAAGGACCTGGGGGTTCTAACTGACAAGCAGCTGAATATAAGCCAGCAGTGTGCCCAGGT
>NW_009953386.1:798839-799700 GCF_000747805.2 Chaetura pelagica | reverse complement strand
AGCCAGCAGTGTGCCCAGGTGGCCAAGAAAGCCAAGGGCGTCCTGGCTTGTGTTAGAAATAGTGTGACCAGCAGAAGGAGAGAGGTGATTTTGCCCCTGTACTCAGCACTGGTGAGGCCACACCTGGAGTGTTGTGTCCAGTTTTGGGCACCTCAATTCAAGAGAGATATCGAGGTGCTGGAGCAAGTACAGAGGAGGGTAACGAAGCTGGTGAAGGGCCTAGAGAATCGATCTTACAAAGAATGCTTGAAGGAGATGGGAATGTTTAGTCTGAGGAAGAGGAGGCTGAGGGGAGACCTCATCAGTCTCTACAACTACCTGAAAGGTCAGTGTAGAGAGGTTGGTGCTGGTCTCTTTTCACAGGTAATTAGCAACAGAACAAGAGGGAAGGGCTTCAAGCTGCAACAGGGGAGGTTTGGACTGGACATTAGGAAAAAAAAATAATTCACAGAGAGTGGTTGGACACTGGAACAGGCTGCCCAGGGAGGTGGCTGAGTCACCATCCTTGGATGTGTGTAAGGGTCATCTGGATGTGGTGTTGGTGGATCTGGTTTAGGGGAGAACTTTGTAGAGTAGGGATGGTGGTTGGACTTGGTGATCCCAAGGGATCCAACTTTTCCAACCTGAACAGTTCTACAATTCTATGATTCTATGCTCAAGTTGTCCCTACACTGTGACTCCCTCCTGTGACCCAAGGGAGGACCACAAGCAAACCACAAAGCAGCACCAGGCTCTAAAACAATTGCTGTCTGCAACCCCAGGTCACACCGGGAAAACCTTGGTTCCTCGGTTTGTTTCGTGGTTGACGCAGTCACTAATCCCTGCCCCTGGCATTGGGCTCGCTGGAAGCCTCAGCAGGAC
>NW_009953386.1:787586-797382 GCF_000747805.2 Chaetura pelagica | reverse complement strand
GGGGCCGGGTGCCGCATCCCCCGCGGCGCGGCTGCCCTGCCTGGCCTGGAGCCGCTGTTCCTCCCCCTCAGCCTGCCCTGTGGCTCTTGGAAGGGGTGGGTTGCCTCAGGGCGACCCGCCGAAGCCAGAGGAGCAGGCTGACGCCTCAGAAAGTTGGACGAGGATATACCCTGCACAGGGATGTAGCCCCGGAGCGCCCGTGGAAGGCAGGGCAGCTCCTCGCTGGACTGGTACCGAGAGCATGGGCTAAAACGATGTCCCTCTCGCGGGCTGAAAATCCTTGTTTTCTGCTGTTTCTCTTCGTCTTCCAAGCAATATTTATCCTGATACTCTACCGAGGTGGACCTTCAAATATGTTCCGTGGGTTTTCAGACTCGCACCAAGTTCTGGATTACTCAAAAACTCATGATGTGTATACAAACCTCAGCTTGTTTACCCAAGCTCCTAACGAGGAAACTATGCGTTACTGCTCAGCACAGTCGCCAATATTTGGTAGGTATCAACCTGTAGCGTTTGACATAACTGCTTTGAAATGTGATGTCGCTGAATGCTTCGTAAATCCAAGTTGTATGTTTTCCAAACTTTCCCACTTTAAAAGTGGTATACTGATGTAATACTTACACTGACAAAACTTTCTTATGTTAATTAGCTCTTTTTTTTAATTGATTATCCTAGGAAAAGTATTTTCCTGATCTAAAAGCTTCCAGTATTAAGGATTTGACTACATGGGGATTGTAGAATAAGACTGAAAACAGTACATGATGTTAATACTAAGTTAGTAACCACATTTATTTTTTTTTCTTGGCTATCCAGTATAAAATGGTCCAGTAATTGTTCTTTATTAACTTAGAATTTTGACTTCTTGTGCCTTCTGGGTTCATTGTCTCAGCCTTTTATCGAGCCTGTCATTCATATAAGTTGATTAAATTTGCTTTAAATATCATTTGTATAAGAATGTAGGTTGGACCTTGGTCTTTGTGGTGATGATTTTGGCATGTGATTGCTACACATCCTTTAGACTTTAAAGTCTGGTCACATGTTGATTTGTATTTGCTCTAGGACTAAACTAGAGCCAATCCTAGAGGCATCATTCATCCACCTACTGCACTACTAAAGCAGTTGAGAAACTTTAAGTAAATGCAAAGTCAAATCCATACAACAAGTTTGTTGATAGTAAACTGGTGCATCTCTGGTAATAGTGTATCAGTTCTGAGCCAACCAAGAATGGAAGAGTTCTGTAATTATACACGTAAAGCTGGTTTGGGCATGCCTGCTTGTTGGAGTACTGTGTAGTAAGTTACCCTTGTCTGGTTTTCTGTACTGCACAGGTTTCTGTATATCTGAGACTTGCATATAATTAGTCATGGAGCACTACTTAACAGTTGCACAGCTTTTGTAGGAAAGCTGATCACCACACGTGGAGCACAGTAAGAGCCAATAGCTGACCTTGGTTCACAGGTGGAAGGATTGTTGAAAGCTAGTGCTGTAGTTACTCTTGTGTCAAGTCGCTTACTGAGGTTAGGAATCTCTGTTTGGGATGCTTTGGATGAGCCTTTTAAGGCTGAAATCTTCATAATTATAGTTCTTTCAGGAAGTTTCCTTCTTCTGTTGCTGAAGTTAAAGGAAATATATGCAGTGTGTATGATGAAATGGAATTATGCTTCGGCATTTCCCTTGGAAGCAACTCTACTAAGTAAATACTGAAATAGTAGTAGTAGTACTGAGCATTTTTTTCACAGGTGCCAGTTGTAAGGGTCTTAGTGTAGTCTCTGTCACTAGCTATAGCTCATCGGTTCTTTCAGGAAGCTGCAATTCTGTGTTCCAAACTTAATTGTCATTTTGGAAAAGCACAGCAGAATTGTGCCTGCACCCTGCTTGTCTCCACTACTGACAAGAATCTGCTGCCCTGAAAAGAGTCAAATGAGAGAGCTTTGCTGTCAAAAAACAAGTGTGCAATTCTGCATAGCTTGCCTGCAAGCCATCAGATAAGCAACCAGAGTGTTGATACATAGGGAGGAGGCAAATGGACAGTCAAACTGCACTCATTAGTGCTCTTAGAGCTGTCATATCTTTTTAAGACCTCATTTTCCACTCATCCCAAAAAACGCAGATAAAGGGGCTAGGCCTGTGTGTGCTACTCCAGAGATAAAATGCAAACATAATGTTAGTTATAGGCAGAAACAAACAGGAAGTTGACTGGGGGGAGAAAAATACGAGACAAAGTAATGGTGGAAGTTTTGCTGCATAAAACATTGGAGTTGAGCATATGAAGCATTGTTGTTATGAAACTAAAATAATTTGGATCACCCAGTACAGATTCAGCCTAAGAAAAATTAGCGCTTTACTACAACTTAACTTTTTGTACTGGGTGATATTTTCTTTTAAATATAAGAAGTAAATTATCCCTTCTGGTATTACTAAATGCAAGTGTAGTCTGGGTGTTTTGTGTTTTGGTTTGTTTTTTTACCTGAGAAATGTGTGCTGCTCTGTAAGGTAGTTGCCCTTTGTTTTTATATGATGGGCACATATGAAGAGGTGCATAAATGCTTTATAAATGCCTTGGTTTGTTATCATCTTTTTTCCATGGGACTGATCTCCCTTGGAAGTATTATATCAGAAAGAACAATGCCTTGTAATATTAATTTCATAAACTCCATTAAGTGAGATTTCAAATCAATTCTTGAGGACTCCAGTCACCAATTCAGAGTTGGTAATAAGTCACTCCACAGCGTGTTAAAGTAACTGGAAGAATGCCAAATGGCTTAACTGGTTTCTGCATCAGAGCTTTTATGAAGTGCAGCAATTTTTCCACTTACATATATAGTAGATCAATTCAGTAACTGTTTGAATGTAAGATCAGCTTGCAGCTCATCTGTCTTTTTCCTACCTTACAAATCTACAGTGTCTTCATTCTTCCAGGGCTGTGGAGTAAGAATAAAAGTGCAATTCCTTAACTTTTCTGCATTGGAGGATCTAGACTCTCGCTGACTAATGTTACTTTTTTAACTCTTAGTGGTGTCCATTGAACCATGACTGACAACTTGAAAAGCATTGCACAAGATATTCAGTGTCTTCATTAATATTGTGAATAAATTACTCACGTTCCCTTAAACATTGACCTTTCTACACAAATAACCAGTTGGCTGTTTCCTCCTCCTTTGGTTTTAGAAAAAGCAAAATATTTATATGCTAAAGTTGTACTTATGCAAACTTAAAGAAGTGGCATTTAAAAATTTTACTTTCCCACACTGCATGAAAGGAGTCTTGTTTGACTTCATCTTTTTGTCTTACCAGGAAGAAGCTTGATGCTAGAAGAGTCAGATAATTTTTTATTATTTTTTTTTAAAGAGGTACTTTACTTCAATGCATGGTGTATGCTGAATGAGTTAGTTTGACCCTTTGAGGACTTTAATAGTTGAAAGTTCTGTCTGTAACTCTGCTGTTTAAAATTTGCTTATGCTATGGAGTAATTTTATTTTTTTTTTGAGCCCTTCTTCTAGTAGTTATACCCTTTAACTAACTGCTGTCATAACCTTTTCGTGAGTGTGTCCACGTGTTGTGGTCATGAGTAGCTCCTGCTGCATTTCCTAATGGATGCTCTCCTAGTAGAGTTTCTTCTCTTGGATTTAAAGAGAAGTATAAAGGTAGTAATGCTGATACTTATTTTGATCTGCAGTTTGAGGCAGCCTTGAATTCTGTAATTAGAAACTGATGCTTAAATTAAGGTTGTTGGTCTGCCTTTTTTTTTTTTTTTCTTTCATTCAAACAGTGTTACAGTTCTATAAGTATGACTCTATTAACGTAGTGTGATGTGTTGCACTTTCTCAGTGAGTTGTTCATCCCTGCTACTGTTCCCGTTTAAGTTCTGCTTATTCTGGTTGAACTCAGTAATTACAGCTGCTAAGTCTAAATGTTTAGCAAGGAGTTTAGAAGTCATGTAGTTTCTTTCTTAAGGTGGGATAGATCGGGTAAATATCGGTGGATCCCCCAGTAGTCAAATGTGTTGCCTAGAAAGTAAAGCAAGCAGGGAGCATGCTATGACTGGCAGCAGCTGACAATACAGACAGAGAATTGTGAGTTTTAACTCTAGACACTAAAGTTTCATATTAATTACACATGCTTTGTGTGAAGGTGCAGGCACAGAAACAGTTTAGGAACCAGGCTACAGAGAAATTGCTTGAACACTTCAAGGTGTTGATTATGCACCTTGTCTGATTTGGGATCCTGTGCTTTCTAGCATGTCTAAGATGAGCTTTGCCTGCTTCCCCTAAGCTGCACTTTAGCAGCTTTATTTTTCCCTGTTTTGTCCAGCCTGCAACTTCTCTGTTCATATCTGGGATTTAATTGGATTACAGTGAATTAGTCTTTTGTTAGTTGGAAAGAAGGAGACACCGAGAGCTAGAATTTAGTTCATAGCCAAGGAGTATAGGGCAGCCAGAGGTCACACAGAAATGTGAAGTATACCAACTTCCCAGTTGTTTCCCAGTTCTGGACAGCTTGACCCTTAAGTCAAATTTAGTCCCTGAGCCTTGTTAGTACTTAGAAAAAAAAAAAGAAAAAAGAAAAAAAGGAGGGGTGGGGAGGATGGTTCCTTCCTTCTGTGTCAGTTAAACAGGATGTGGGTAAATGCAGCCTCAGGCTTTTTCATTAGAATTTTAGCAGAGACTTGAACGTAGAATGAGCTGAAAAGGAGCCACTACCAGGAAAAAGTCAGCTGTGCAAGAGCCCAGTGAGACTTGCTGGCTGTGCCCTGCAGGACTTGGGATGACCCCCTGGCAGGTTGCCCTGCTGGCTGGGTGCTGAGTCAGCACTCCTCAGGTGGGGCTGTGGGGAGGTGACCAGCAGGCAGTGGTGGACTTCATACTGTGGACACATCTGCCTGGTGGTGTGAGCCATTCTGTGCTAGGGCAGGGCTTGTGTCTTTAGTAGTAAACATAGCCTAATAGTAAACATAAGCCTAATCTGATAGGCTTGAATGAAGGTTGAGAAACATTTAGTGATCTTACCTTTTTTTAATTTTTCCTGTCTCTCCTCACAGTTGGTCCGTTAACCATCAACTTCAGGGTGCTCCCCAGTGAGAGAATGATAATAAAAAAAAATCCTTTTGTTCAGCCTGGTGGCCGCTACAGGCCACCTCACTGCTTGGCCCGCTACAAATCAGCCATCCTTGTAGCCTACAGGAACCAGAAGAAGTACCTTCACCATCTTCTCTACTATATCCATCCTTTCTTGCAGCGCCAGCAGCTCAGTTACAGTATCTACTTGATTCAGCAGGTAAATCAAAATCAGATGTGCCTGGTGGTGTAGCTAAGCTTCCCAGTTAAGGGTTATTTTCAACCAAGAAATGGGAATCTTCTAACTTGGAAGTACAATTTTATGCATGGGTTTAGAGCAGGTCAGTTATACACTGTCCCATCTCCATGGCTGCTAATGATCGAAACATCGTACCACTTGCCAAGGTCATCATTCTGCTGCTGCTTTGTTTCACTTCTGTTTTTCTTCTAGAGGGATAAAGTAGTAGTATTGTCAGTTGTTCAAGAGCTGATTGTGGTTTGTAGCTTGTCAGTGTAGGTGCTGAGCAAAACTGTTGAGACTAAATGCTGATGTGAAGTTGGATAGCTTTAGCCTACTTCAAATAAGAGTATCAGGCTTGATCCTGCTATGGGCCCACCCATGCAGGTCAAACATCCATTTTTAACTAACACAGATTGGTGTTGCCAAAAATCAGTGGGGAGGGAGCCATTTTGGGATTAATTCTAACTGATCATTGACTGGGAGGGAGAAGAAGCTTTTTTGTTTGACCAAGATATGTTTTCTCATTTTTGAGCTTTTTTATGCAGTAGTCAGGGCAAAGGTGTTGATGTGCAGAAGTGCACTCCATAATATACTTACTGGTCTCTTTAAAAGTCAGCTTTCTTCAGGTGTCCATGGTATAAAGCCCCTGAGACAGCAAAGCTTTCAATTGCTGAGACTATTGTGAAGAGAGTGGGTGAAATGTTCTGAGTCTGGGGCATGTAAGTTACAGCCAGTATCAATTCATTCCAGTGTTGTTCAACAGAATAAGGCTTTTTTACCAGCATAAATTTTAATTGAGTTACCCTCTTTGTTGTTGGGGGGGAAGAAATGCAGGTTTTCTTTTCCAGGCAGGGAATGGGACATTTAACCGAGCAAAGCTGCTTAATATTGGAGTCCGGGAAGCCCTGAAGGATGAAGACTGGGACTGCCTCCTCCTGCATGATGTGGACCTGGTACCCGAGATTGATTATAATCTCTATGTTTGCGATGAATACTATCCCAAGCACATGGCTAGTGCCATGGATAAGTTTAAGTACATGTAAGTACCTTCATTTGCTATTTGTATGGTAATTGGTTCACTTTCTGCATATGAAATATGAACAGGGAAAGTGAAAGATACAACCTTTAAGAGTTTTGTTGTTTTGCACTAATAACTTCCCCAGAAAGGAGTATTCTTGACCTGAGCTTACAATCCTGAACAGTTCCTTTGTTCTGCTGTTAGCTCAGCTTGACAAATGACTGGCATATTTCTGTTTGCCTTTTCTTCCAGAATATAAGTATAGGGTGGGAATTATTTGATCACACAGATGATGTATGATAGGATACAGGTATTTTGAACTAGCCCAAGATATGTATTTCAAAACCAGCTTTGCTGTGGTCTGCTGGGGAAGGGGGAGATGGAACATGACAGGAATTACACTGGTTTTGCCATTTTTAGTTTTGGCACATTGTCATGACGGTTTCTGTAAAGTACGGGATTCAGATGTGTGACTTGAATCACATTGTTAGTTTGCAATATTGATTTTTTTTTTTCTTTTTCTTCTAGCCTGCCATATAAGTCCTTTTTTGGGGGTGTATCTGCTCTGACTCCAGACCATTACATGAAGATGAATGGGTTTCCAAACACATACTGGGACAGTGGTGGTGAAAATGACGACATTGCTACAAGGTACTGATGCAAAGGGCTGGCTTAAAATGGAACCAAGGTGGCTAGTGAAACATGTAGCATTGCTCTACAGGAGGAACTAGATGTTGCTTCTTCAGGTGCTTGCAGTATCATAATCCAAAGTTGTTATTGGCATTTGGAATGGTTAATGTCAGAAGATGCTCAGAATCTATGAATCCAATCATTGTGTGCTAGGAGGACAAAGCTTTCCTCAGACTCTGGAATGTTGCTTAATATCTTGTGCCTTTGGTCGCTCTGGAGCACATCCAAGCGGTTATAACCACCAGTAGTTGACAAGTGTTTCCATTGGCATGAACAGCCCCAAGGGAAGAAAGGAATCTGCAAGCTTGATGAATCAGAAAACCAAGGAGGTACTTATTAATTCTCAGACAGTTGGGAATTTAAGTTATGTTGCACATATATGTTGCTCCAAGTATTATCAAACCACCAATATTCAGAATTGAGGCACACAAGGAATTCTAACTCCTTCCTGAAGTGCTGGGTGATGGAGAAGCCTGTGTACTACTGTGAGTCAGTGACAGCAAGAGCTGATGTTTTTTCTTGTACTTCAGTTGCCATGGCAGCAGCATGCTATAGAAGTGAATACAATGAGCTTAGTTCCAGGTACTCTGCCTAATGCAAGTTCTTCAAGTACAAAATCATGGTTGCAGCTTCTTTTATTCAGCTTTGTGGGTGCACTGTGCACCTTCATCATCCCGCACTGAGGCAAGCTCATGAGGCATTTGTAAAACCAAACTGACAATAAAGACCTTACGTGTTTTTTGGTCTTGCACAGTATGACAAGTTACACAGTTTTGGTGGAATGTTCTGTTCGAGGACTGTAGGAGTTTTTACAAAACAGCTTTCTTTTGGGAAGTGAAAAGTCAGTTTTTCTCAAATAGAATTCCTCCTTACCCTTTCAGAGAAAGCTACCTACAGGGGTGTATGATTGCTTAGAGATTCAGCACTTATTAAAGGAATGGAATGCTACGAAAATAGACCTTTAAATCAAACACTCCAGTGCTGGGTCTATTGAGCTGCTCTTAGTACAGCTTAGGCATCTAATGTGGTTTTCACTACCAGTGGTAGGGAGTCATACCAGTTAGGGATAAGAGTGCACTTTCCTTACAGAAATATTTTAAGGCAAGTATATATAGATCCCCAAATCATCCCTTCTCGGAGGGAACTAAATCATGTGTTGTTTCTCTGGAAACTTACGCTGATTGGCAGTGTTCTGGGCCATGGGTACAGAGAGGCCATGAACAGTGCCTGATACTGATTTATTTACATACTGAAATCTCAACATGCAGGAGTGAGGAATGAGCTGGCTGTTTTTGAATGGTCAGCTTGATGAACCTATGAGGATTTAGATTTTAGGAGGTGCTCAGGCACTTCTTACTGTGTAGCAACAAAATTAATTAGTATTTGAAGCAGGGCATTGAAATGTCAATGTAAAAAGCAAAATCCTGTGTGAAGATTTTTATTTTTTTTTCTTTTCTGGGATACTGCTTATTAAAACAGAGTTAGTGAAAAAACATTTTTTGGCTGCTGGTTATAGTTGTCAGACTGCCATACTCCGTAATACTAGTCCTTGCAAACACAGGATCTGTCTTTTATTAGAAGAAAACACTAACCTAATTGGAACCACTTATGTACTAACATTATCAACTACAGGACAGTCTGTTGTGTTCTCTGTAACAGTAAATTAATGCATTAACTGTTTCATATTATGGTTTTAGTTTAATCTTGCAATACAAAAACTAACAGCAAAGCTAGGTTAGCGTTCTTGATTTTTCTCTTCTTTTTGATTGCATGTGCAATCTTATAAGCTTATGTTCAGAAAACAAGAAACTTTATCTATAAACTGTCTGAAATAATAGTATGTCATACTGTCAATCAATTGTTGTAAATATTCAATAGCTCTAGACTAAAATATTTTCAGTTCACCTTTTATATAATTCCTGTTTCAGTGCAGCCTGATGCTGGGCCAGGTCTCAAAGGAAGGCAATAAAATATTTCAATCATGCCAGCTAGATTACCTCAATTGAGCAAACATTCATTCTTATGTTCACAGGAATTAGCTCTGTGTAAGAGCTGCCCTGTGATAACAGAGGTTTGCTAGCCCTGCTGCAGGCATGCTGTATGGGTAAACTAACAGAGAAGCCAGCAACAATGGGTTGCTTGAGAGTCACTCAAAATGCTGTTTTTAGGAGCTCTTCTGGAATTCTGAGTCTTCAGTTCACTTTTTTTCTTATCTAAATGTCCTGCAGCTGAGCAGATCACATTTGTTTGTCTAGTGCCAGTATTTATCACTAATCTTCTCTGCAGCCAGTCCTCTAATCAGGCCATCGAGTGAATGGCAGTTCTCAAAGAACAGAGGCTTAATCTGGATGTGAAACTCAGGACTCGATTCCTTTCAGAAACTGCAAGTCTGGATTTTGTTTTTGTTCTAAAGTTAAGGTGATGGACCTCTAGGCAGTAAAAGCTCTGCTCTTACAAGGAAGTGAAAATAATGCTTAATTGTCAGATTGACAGAAATTGCTCTGAATGCTCTGTATGCTGTTGTTCATTCCCTGCTTACTGTAATCCTCTTTGTACCTGGTGGTGCACTGCAGCTGGGACATTTCTAGCCCAAGCCTGGTTAGAACCTGCTAGAGGAGATAATGTGGCACTGTGGTGTTAAACTCACTCCCTTTAGCTTCTGCATTTTGCTTTCATTGCATTAACACTGAAAATCATCACTGACTTTTAACTTCCCTATAACAGAGGCTAGAAATGGCATCTTTATGCCTAAGCAAACCTTTTGTTTGTTGTTTTAAAGGATTCGGTTAGCAG
>NW_009953386.1:760094-787201 GCF_000747805.2 Chaetura pelagica | reverse complement strand
GAATGAAAATAGTCCGGACATCACCTCAGCTTGGACGATACAAAGTGATGAATTACAATGAAGAGAAAGAGAAACAAGAGTCCTGGAGAAGGTAACTGTTAAGGGGGTGGGGAGGGAGCAGGAAGGAGGTTTCTGTTTGCCTTGTGGCAGGTTGACAGTTACCATCATCTTTCTCAGAACAGGCAGAAAGTATACCCAAGGACACTGCAGCTTTTCCAGCTTTAAAGTGGCTGTTTCAAGAAGGCTCCCAGTTAGTTTCAACTGAGTAATACTACTCCTGTCTCTGCATTTGAAGGGTTACTTCTAGTTTCCTACTTTTTTCCTGTTGTTAAGGTCAGATGCTGGCTCAGAAACTAATACATATCAGACTTAAAAAATACTGCCTAAAAAATATTTGTTCCCTGAATAATTTGATGCTTCTCTTGTAAATAGGGTAAGTCCAATTTGAAGAGACATTGTTACAACTTCCCTGTAATACAATTTGCTCTTCAATCCATGTGGATTTACAACATACCATTAAAATAGTGGAAAGCAGCATTCTATTTGGAAGATATGAGGAAGGTGCTATGAGACCTTAGCAAAGATTCAGTTTTATGTAAGAGAGCAGGAGGAAGGTGCTGGGTCAAGCATGGTGGAGGCTTCTCATACTGCCAGTGCAGACAAACTTCCCTCTGTCATCTCAAAACTCAGGTTTCCATGACAACCCTCTCAGAAAACCTACCCCCCAGCAGCCTGTGTACCCCACTGCTGCAGGCCTGTGTTGCACTCCCAGGCCTCTCTAAACTGCTGCCAGTTTCCTGTTTATTGCAGACTGTAGTTGCCACCTCACTGCTCTACCTGTGTGATTAGGTTCCAGTGCAAATTGTCATCTATATATATAATACTCAGCATGAACTTACTCCAGTCTGTTTAGTCTTATAAAATGCCTTTTCTCTCTCCTTTTTATCATGTGAGAAGAATTTTCTTGAGGCTTTTCTGCTAGCAGATTTAACCTGTTAGGCCCCTGCTCCCTTTGGAAAGACAAGCATTTCTTCTGCAGCTTGAGTTGCAAGTATCACCTTTGTTCTTCTAACCACAGGTGTTCTTCCTTCTTCAGGCCTGCTTCCCGACATGACACCAGAAAAACATGGAAGGATGATGGGATGAATTCATTAGAGTTCAAGCTCCTTTCCAAGACAAAGCATCCTCTTTATACTAATATCACTGTGGACATTGGATATGTTCCCCCATTTTCTTAAGAGAATGAAAACAAAAGCAGTTTGGGCTCAGCATGGCAGGAGGCCTACAGGCATTCAGCCTCTACCTCCTGTACTGGTGTGGGATCTGCACCACCTGGGACTGATCCTGCTGTCTTGCACACATTTCACTTTTCTTCTGACTGTTTAACATTTAGAAGAAAAGGCTTCAGGAACAGGGTATGATAACTAATCAGGCTGTGACTACTGTAAACATTGTCCAAGCACTGTAAAAGTACTGATTCAGACCCACCTCATCCCTGCCTGTGGGAATCAAGGTCTCCTGGACAATAAGCTGACCCAAGTTTTTAGGAGCTGGATAGCTCTGTTCTGCTTCATCCTTAAGTGTTGATTGGGATGCAAGCTGTTCTGTCAGATGGGCTTCTGAAGTGCTTTATTTTGAGAAAGTGTTGAAGTCAGTTACAGTTCCATGAATATCTTTTGTGAATTTGAGTAAAATAAATGGAAATTTGTGTTTGGATTAAGATTTTCTGGACTATTTAATAAGAGTGTAATAAAGGAGAAAGCTGCTCTGAAACCAGAAGAAAACAGAGCTTAAGTCCTTGGGTTTTTTCCTGGCCATCAGTGTCTGAATGTTTTCATTGTAGCTGTAAGTAATTCAGGCTGGATGGGACCTGAGGCTGTCACCTAGTCTAACCTCCTGCTCAGAGTAGGGAAATTAATCCAGTATTTCAGCTGTTCCTCAAACATAATTTATCTTTCAAGGTTGATCTGTCTTCAACATAAAATACTTCTGAGAAATGAAATACTAGAGGCAAAACTAAAGTCAAATGTGTCAACAGTGGAGCTGTGACCCTGGCAGAAGTGCATTTGTACTTACCTGACTGTGAGATTGACAGAGTCTCCCCAAGACCTTGCCCTTTCTTTAAGCCTCCATTCTCTAGAACATCAGTAAGTAGGCACTGCCTGCCAGGTCCAGTTATTTTGCAAGCATGACACAGGGCACTTTGCTTGTTACTTTTAGTATCTACAAGTCCCTGTTCACTGAAGAGCAAGATGCATCTATCCTGCTAACACCTAAGAACTGACTTAAAGCATTGGCCTTCTCTACAGTTGGAAGGACACATCAGCCAGGTAGATAACCCTTTTTCAGTATTATTGTAACCAGAGGTTGCTTTTGGTCATGTAATTCTTAAGACACTGTGTCTAGAAGAAACACTCCCAACCCTGGCTTCACACCTACCACCAAGGGATGCATAGCCAACAAGCAGGCATAAGGACAGTTAGGTATAAGGCAGGAAGGAAGGTGCTCTGCTCAAGCTTTGAGCAGAAATCCTACAGCATACTGGAGTACAGCATAGTGCAGTTAACCACAGACTTGCACCAGAATCACAGAATTTTTTTTGAATTGGAAGGGACCTTAAAGATCATAGAGTTCCAGCTTAGTACTTGGGCCTTCTGGGCTGCAGCTGCAATTGGTGACTCATGTCCAGCTTTTGATCCACTAGTACCCCCAGGTCCTTTTCCACAGGGCTGCTCTCAAGTGTGACCTCTCCCAGCCTGTATTCTTATCTTGGGTTACCTTGGCCCAGGTGCAGCACTCTGCATTTGGCCTTGTTGAACCTCATGAGTTTCACCTGGGCCCACTTCTCTAGCTTGTCCAGGCCCCTCTGGATGGCATCCCATCCCTCTGGCATATCAACCACACCACCCAGCTTGGTGTCATCAGCAAACTTGCTGAGGGTGCTCTCAATGCCACTGTCAGTATAGTTAATGAAGATATTAAACAACACTGGGCCCAGCACTGACCCCTGAGGGACACCACTTGTGGTGGGCATCATCTGGAGCCACTGACCACTACCCTCTGGGCAAGACCATCTAGCCAGTTCCTTACCCACTGAACAGTCCACCCATCAAACCCATATCTCTCCAATTTAGCGAGCAGGATGTTGTGGGGGACCATGTCAAAAGCCTTGCAGAAGTCCAGTTTTCTAAAACAAGAGTAGCAAGTAATAAGGGCCTGGGTACATATACAAATATGTCCTCTGTGTGGCCCAAAGCATTAAAAAACATGGGACAGCAATTTTTTTGCCATCTAACACAGTTGCTACTGCATGTCTTTGCAGATCCCTCCAGAGTATCACAAAGCCTGCTGCGGAACTGAGACTTCCATTTTGCCACAGGGCACTTCAGCAGTCCCACCCACAGCAGGGTGAGCTGAGCTCTCAGGACAAGAGAAGCCTTTTAAATTCAATGGAGCGTATTTATTGAGAGATTTTTAACATCTTTTCATCCATTAACCATGATTGCCCTTCCCTCAGACATAAGCAGTTTTTCCTCAGGCTGGAAAAAATTAGCTGTTCTCAACAAGTTTTTAGTTCGTGAAAAATTCTTGTGCTTCTACTGGGAAACAACTGACCTGTTCCTTCTGAAGTCACAGCAGTGTTGGCAGTGCTAGGCTGCCTTTCCCCTGCAACAAGTAAGTGTAGGAATAGTTGCAATAATAAACTTTTTTTTTTTCAGGACTTAGTTCAAGTCCTTCCACTGGACCAGCCCAAACAAGGACACTTCTACAAGTGTCCCAGCAGAAAGTGCATAGAAGAATACAAGGACCAGTCCCTCACAAAAGGAAATTCTCAACCAACCAATTAGATGCTGTGAAGAAAAACTTTCTTCCCTGCTACTGAAGGACACTTTAAAGCAGAGTGCCAGGAGCCATCTGCTCTAACAGTAACCACAAACATGATCTGATGCCTCTTCCAATAACCTGTGTGGTGCTTGCCCTTATGAGACCTTGGGCTGCATTCTGAAATCCACCGTGATGTTGACGTATAAGGGGTTGTGTTCCACTGAAAGTAGTTTATATGAACAAGAGTTCAGCCCATCTCTTTTCCATGTTCTAGATACCTGACGTAGAAGCTTCATCCTGAGGACAAAGAGGAGAAAAATCTTACATTGACATGCAGAGGAGAAGAGTTTTAAGGTCTTACCCACTACTAGTAAACTTGAAAGCAAAGCCACAGCCATTCTGTATCTACTGGGAACATAAAAAACATGCTTTTCCTGTTCTGATCACAGACAGTCAGACATGGGAAAGAAAAGTCCTTTAGTTTGGGAGGAGGTGGGTTAAGCCATTTAATCTCTGAAATCATATGCTCAAATAAAATTAATGTAACTATAACTTTGGAATTTTCTAAGGAACATCACCTGGTCAATTCTAGGTAGATCTCATGTATAGAACAACAACTGCCAGCTGTGAACAGTGATGTCAAAGGGCCTCTGTGACCCCAGGTCTCTGGGTACCACCTATTAAGGCCTAGAGCAAAGAACTTGGTCCCCAGGTGCCTGGCTCCTAGCCACATTCCAAGACAATGCAAGGTAGAACGCTGTTCTTGACTCACCTCTCTGCATTCTCCTCATTACCATGGTCTCGTTTGTGGAAGATCATTGTGTACCTGGCTACAGCAGCAGATGGCCTCACCACCTTCATTTTCTGCATCTCAACCCTGGAAGAAGCAACAGTGCCATAAGCAAGATGTCACCTATAAACAAACTCTTAAGGGGACAAAACCCACAAAATATTTGGAGAACCATCTCTTATAGATGCCAGGGAAGCAAGCACAGAGCTGGAAGAAGCTCATCTGCCATCTCTTCCACAACCTGTTTTGCCAGAGAGCTCAGAGTTGAGTTTCTGGAGAACAGGTCCAATAGGGTGAGAGATGCCCCTTCCTTTTGAACAGAAAAAGGTAGCTACTGGAGTAGAGATCATGTAGAACTTGAAGCACATGTTATACAACAGAGTACATTTAAATTAGTATTGTCTGCTCTAGTTTGTACTGCCCTAGTTTGTATACCCTGTACTGAACCTAAGGAGGCCTTTAGCAGGATTGCACACTTTGCAACAAGTTCATCTCAACTCCTGCAATAAAGCCTCTAATACTGAGTAGTTCTCCATTTATAAAACAAAAGACACCAAAAAAAAGCTTCTTTTCTTTTTTGACAGATGGCTGCAAAACTGGGTTTTGTTGACATGGAGAAACCTTTCTGAGAATAGTGCCAGAAACACAAAGCCCCATGCATGAATTTATGTGTCTGGCATCAGGCATTTGGAACTTTTGGCCTTAAACATATCTGTGGAGCATAACAATTTTGCAGAAAGAGTTAACTTCCAGACAATGGAATTAAGTAATAGTCCAGGCTTTGCTAGTCATATCAGCAGCTGAAAGAGCAAATGGAAACCAAGAACTAAAGAAACTGATCCCCTACAGCTTCCCAGTAACTGACTGTAGCAGTCAGTTAGCAAATACAGCAGATTATATTAAGTATCTCTTTGCGATGCACACCTGAGGATGTGGCCTAAAGGAGACAATGACATTTAGCAGAGAAGCAAAACAGTAGGACCTAAGAGCAGGCCACCCCGACTTCTTGAAGATACCAAGGGGGATGCTGCCATCTGCTGTCCTCACAGAGAAAGGCTGCAATAATCTCTGCACAACTACCCACCCCGTCAGCGCGCTTCCCATTGCCTACCACCTGCGCGCTGTCACCAGCCCAGTCCAAGATCTTCCCAAGAGGAAAGGCACGAGCCAAGTCCAGTTGCAGTGTGCAATCTGGGCCATACGATTCGGCTTCCACGCCAAGACCACAACAGATGCAAAGTTATGAGGTGCCACACACAAGCAAGCAGCACTTGATTCAAACCACCCTCTTTAAATCCTGCTGATCCGTTGCACAGCTGGTTCTCTGCTGCCCACAGAAACATTTGCAAACCTCCACTATCATCTTTGTTCACTCATTAACTGTGACACTTCTTGGGAACCAGGGATATGGACTTTATGTTCCCAATGTTTGTTTAAATATAATGTTTTTAAATATAAGCATTTGAAAAGACAAATTCTTAAGAATGACAAAGCATACCCAAGTTACAAATTGACAGGTGCTGCCAGCAGACTTTGTGGGGGCTTTTGTTGTTGTTTGGGTGCGCCCTCTCCCCCCCTCTTCCTCCACTAGCAGCAATGACATTTATTCCTTAGGTAATGGGCAAAAGATCAAAGTTTTGACTTCTTTGTCCCAATAAACCCCTCAAACAAACTAGTTTCTTCTACTGTGACAAGCACATCTTCAAAGCTAGTTTTAACAAGAGCAAAGGGTATTTCTAAAATTCAAGTTACTATCTTAACTATAATCAACACCACCCACATACAAACTAAGCCCTGCTTGGAACAAATCATGATAGTCAATAAATGCAAAAAAAACCAATTCCACAAGAACACTCCCATGCTCTTGTAAAGTGTTGGAATTCAATACATTTGTTTCTGGCACATGACACTCCAGACTTCAATCTTACTATTTCAGTTATTACCAATTTCCAAGAGAGAATATAAATACCATATGGCTAAGAAAAAACAAAATAAACCAACCAAAAAAAACCCCAAAACCCCACCAAATTTAAAAAAAAAAAAAAAATCCCAACATAACCCACACCTGCCCAACAGTGCTGTCAAGAGGAATACCAGGTCTCAGGCATGCCCAAGCTTTTCAAAGGGGAAACTGTTCTCAGAACTGCATCTCACACTCTACATCCCTACTGCAACACTGTGTTGAAGGCTCCTGTAGTGTTCCACCTTTGGAGACTAGGTGGAACTTCTTTTTTTTGTTTCAAATGTGATAAGATTTTTTTATTACCTGATTCGAAGGTCGTCATCTTCTCCACCCCAACCCCAGTAGTTGTTAGAGAATCCATTCACCTTGGAAAACTGATCTTTTGTTAGAGCAGTTACACCGCCAAAATATCCCGCGTATCGTAACCTAGAAGTACACAAAGAAGAGAGAATTAAAAATTAGAAGTTAAGTTCTACCAACAAGGACAATATCACCCTGAAACTCTGAATTTAGAGCTGTCCTTCAAAGTCGGAGGCACATAAATCCGTAAGGTAGGTCTTGTTCTCTTCCTCTTCTCATAAAAGGAAGATGATTGGCTTCAGGCCAGAAAAAGTTAACTCTCCACCTGACTGTAGCTGCCTTCAATAGTTTCTCTCTCTTTACATAAGTCCTCTTACCAGCCAAAAAGGCATTTCACCTCAAGGACTGTGATGAGTAGAAAAGAAACTAAGCTACATGCAAATGCCACTGACTGTCTTAAAGCTGAATCTGACAAACTTGGAATGAAATCAGATCACAGCCAGGGGGCCTGTGCTACAGGACCTCACCTCCAGCTAGGAATATCACAGGACCAATTCCAAGGTAAGGTACAGTGCAAGTTACTTAGTAACCTAGTGTCATGAAGCTCAGAATAATCTCTAACTTCTACCTTCTCCTGGAAACCGTGTCTACTTTAAAAAGTCATTTACATATTATGCTTATTTATATTCTTACATAATTTTTATAATTATGGCAATTTGCAGACCAGACTAACAAAGGCACAATGGTTAATTTCTGGTTTACAATTAATCTAATTTAAAACCACTTAAAAAATCAGCACATGCAACCTTCCTCATAGACTGTTTTTCCTTGGAAAATTTTGCTCTTGTCATAGCATCACAAGAGAACTGCAGAGCTTAGGAAGGGTCTCTGAAGATCAGCTAGTCCAACCCCTCTGCTAAGAGCAGGGTCTGCTAAAGTGAGTTGCAGAGGAGTGTTTCCATTCAGGTTCTGAGCATCTTCAAGGATAAGACTACACAACCTGTCCGGGCAGCGTGTTCCAGTATTTGACTATCCTCAAAGTAAAAAAAGCTTTTGTCTATGTTAAAATAACATTTCCTGTATTTTGGTTTGTGTCCATTGCCTCTTGCCTTTCACTGCAAAGAGTCTGGCTTCACCTTCTTTACTCCCTTCTACCTGTATATGCATTGACAAGATCCTCCTCTGCCTTCTCTGCTCCAGGCTGGACAGTCACAGCACTTTCAGCCTCTCTTCACATATCACAGAATCTTAGGGGTTGGAAGGGACCTTGAAGATCATCTAGTCCAACCCCCCTGCCAGAGCAGGGTCACCTAGAGCACATTACACAGGAACATGTCCAGGCAGGTTTTGAATGTCTCCAGTGAAAGACTACACAACCTCTCTGGGCAGCCTGTCCCAGGGCTCTGTCACTCTCACAGGAAAGAAGTTTTTTTCTGATGTTTACACGGCACCTCCTATGTTCCAGTTTGCATCCATTGCCCCTTGTCCTATCACTGGACATCACTTAAAAAAGCCTGGCTCCATCCTCCAGACACTCACCCTTAACATATTTGTAAACATTGATGAGGTCCCTCCTCTGTCTCCTCCAAGGTAAAGAGACCCAGCTCTCTCAGCCTTTCCTCATCAGGGAGATGTTCCACTCCATCATCTTTGTGGCTCTGTTCTGGACTCTTCCAAGCAGTTCCCTGTCCTTCTTGAACTGAGGGGCCCAGAACTGGACACAATATTCCAGATGCGGCCTCACCAAGGCAGAATAGAGGGGGAGGAGAACCTCCCTTGAGCTACTAACCACACCCTTTCTAATACACCCCAAGGATGCCATTGGCCTTCTTGGCCACAAGGGCACATTGCTGGCTCATTGTCATCCTCCTGTCCACCAGGACCCCCAGGTCCCTTTCTCCTACACTGCTCTCCAGCAGCTCAGCCCCCAACCTGTACTGGTACATGGGGTTGTTCTTCCCCAGATGCAAGACTCTACACTTGCCCTTGTTGAATTTCATCAAGTTTCTCCCTGCCCAACTCTCCAGCCTGTCCAGGTCTCTCTGAATGGCAGCACAGCCTTCTGGTGTGTCAGCCACTCCTCCCAGTTTAGTGTCATCAGCAAACTTGCTGAGGGCACACTCTGTTCCCTCATCCAGGTCGTTGATGAATATATTGAACAGTACTGGTTCCAGTACCAACCCCTGAGGGACTCCACTAGTCACAGACCTCCAACTAGGTTCTGTCCCATTGACCACATCTCTCTGACTTCTTCCTTTCAACCAGTTCATGATCCACCTCACTACCTGATTATCAAGACCACACTTCCTCAGTTTATCTACAAGGATGCTGTGGGAGATGGTGTCAAATGCTTTACTGAAATCAAGATAAACCATATCTACCACCCTACCATCATCTATCCACCTGTTTACTTCCTCATAGAAAGCTACAAGGTTGGTCAAACATGACTTCCCCTTGGTAAAACCAGGTTGACTGCTCTTAATGACCCTCTCATCCTTGAGATGAGGCCTAGAGATAGCGCCAAGTTTTCCCATCACCTTTACAGGGAGGGAGGTGAGGCTGACTGGTCTACAGTTACCCGGGTCCTCCTTGCCCTTTTTGTAGACTGGAGTGACATTTGCTGTCCTCCAGTCCTTGGGCACCTCTCCTGTTGCCCACAACTTACCAAATATGATGGAGACTGGGCTAGCAATGACCTCTGCCAGCTCCCTCAGCACCTGTGGGTGCATTCCATCTGGACCCATCGATTTATGGATGTCCAGATCGCTTAACTGATCCCTAACCCAATCCTCATCTACCAAAGCAAACTCCTCCTTCATCCTGACTTCTTCTGGGGCTTTAGAGATCTGGGGCTCCTGGGGAGAGTCTGCAGGAGTAAAGACAGAGACAAAGAAGACATTGAGTACCTCTGCCTTCTTTATATCTTCTGTCACCAGGGCACCCACCTCATTCAGCAGCGGGCCTGTATTGCCTCTGGTGTTAGTTCTATCTGCAATGTATTTAAAGAAGCCCTTTCCATTGTCTTTGACCTCACTTGCAAAGTTTAGTTCCAAGGAGGCCTTAGCTTTCCTAATTGCCTCCCTACATCCTCGGACAACAGTCCTATATTCCTCCCAAGTGGCCAGCCCCTCCCTCCATGATCCATAGAGTCTCTTCTTCCACTTGAGTTTGCTCAGCAGTCCCTTGTTTAACCATGCGGGTCTCCTGGCTCCCTTACTTGATTTCCTACCCATTGGGATGCTCTGATCCTGAGCTTGCAAGAAGTGGTCCTTCAATGTTGACCAACTATCTTGAGCCCCTTTACCATCTAGTACCCTGTCCCATGGCACTTCTCTTAACAATTGATTGAGGAAGCCAAAGTTGGCCCTGCGGAAGTCCACGGTTCTGGTCCCACTAGGTATTCTGTTCCTCCCACACAGGGTCCTGCACTCCACCATCTTGTGACCATTGCAGCCAAGGCTGCCAGTGACCATCACTGCTTCAAACAGACCCTCCTTGTTGGTGAGTACAAGATCCAGCAGCGTTCCTCTCCTAGTTGGTTTGTCCACCATTTGTATCAAGAAGTTATCATCGATACATTGGAGGAACCTCCTAGACTGTGAACGGCTGGCTGTATAGGCCTTCCAGCAGGTATCTGGGTAGTTAAAATCCCCCATGGGGACCAAGGCCTGTAATTGTCAGGCTGCTTTCAGCTGCCTGTAGAAAACCTTGTCAAATTCCTCATCCTGATCAGGAGGTCTGTAATAGACCCCCACAACTGTATCACCCATGCCAGCCTGCCCCTTAATTCGTACCCACAGACTTTCCACTTGCTCCTCATGGGCCCCTGGACTGAGCTCAATACATTCTAGTTGCTCTCTCACATAAAGAGCAACTCCACCACCTCGCTTCACTGACCTGTCTTTCCTAGAAAGGACACAGCCATCCATGACCACATTCCAGTCATGTGAGCTGTCCCATCATGTCTCTGTAATTGCCACCAGAACATAACCCTTAGAGCACACATAGACCTCTAACTCCTCCTGTTTATTCCCCATACTGTGTGCATTGGTGTAGAGGCATTTCAGGGAGCAAGCTGAGCACGCTGGTGGCACGCTGGGAGGCGTGAGGCCTTCATTAATACTAGAACAATGCCCTACTAGTTCAAACCCAGCTACAACCCCCTCCCACTTCAAATCTAGCTTAAAGCTCTGTGAATGAGCCCTGTTAACTCCTGCCCTAGGACCCTTTGTCCCCTGTGGGACAGGGTCTTCCTATCCAATGCCAGTAGGCCCAGTGTCCTGGAAATCAAACATCCAGGAATTTTATCCCCCACCCTCTTCAAGTCTAGTTTAAAGCTCTCAATAAGCCCCCTAACTCCTGGCAAACAATCCTTTTCCCCCTTGTTGACAGCTCTATGCCATTGTTTGCTAGCAGACCTGGTGCCCTGTAAACATCTCCATGATTGAAAAACCCACAGTTCATCTGACAGCACCAGCCTCTAAGCCATACATTAATCAGTTGTGTCTTCCTAGTCCTTTCAGCTTTTCCTGCCACTGAAGCAACTGAGGAAAAGACCACCTGTGCTCCTGATCCCGCAAGCATTCAGCCTACTTCTCTGAAATCCCTTTTCATCACCCTGGGACTTGCCTTGGTGCCCACCATCAGTGCCCACCTGCATGAGCACTAGTGGGTAGTAATCAGAGTTGCACCACGCCTGGGAGTTTCTCAGTAACATCGCTAACCTGGGCCCCAGGGAGGCAGCGGACCTCCCTGAGGGTTGGGTCTGGGCGGCATATGGGGGCCTCAGCTCCCCTCAAAAGAGAATCTTCTACAACAATTACCTTCCTTTTGTTCTTAGCAGAGGCAGTCCTAATGCATGGGGCAGCTCCCCAGAAGCTCTCACTCCATGCCCAGGGATAGGGGCTGGGACTGACTCCCTCCCACTGTCTCCGTTTCTCCCTCTCTCACCTTCTCTTCCTCTGTTTTGCTGAGGTTTTCCTTGCAGTTTAGCTGCTGCAGAAGGGGGCCAACCAGCACAATCCCTTGCTTTGGTGTCCCTTGCTTCAGTGGCTTCACCGAAATGGTGTATCAGATGCTGCAACCCCTTAGTCATCTTTGTGGCTCTTCTCTGGACTTGCTCCAGCATGTTCACATTTTTATGGTGCTGGGGAACCCAGAACTGGACACAGCACTCCAGCTATCTCCTCAGTGATACTGAGTAGAAAGGAAAAACCATCTCCTTCAACCTGCTGACAACAACCCTCCTAATGCAGCCCAAGATGATACTGGTTTTTATCACAAGGGCACACTGCTGGTCTAGATTCCTTTTCTGTAAAGCTACTTTCCAGACAGTTGGCCTCCAGCACTTACTAGTGCATGGTGTTACTAATCTCCAGGTGCAGGACTTTGCATTTCCTTTTGTTGAACTTCTTTAGATTCCTGTTGGCCACACTATCCAGTTTGCCAAAGTTTCTGCTACCTCAATCATCCCTCCAAGATTTCTATCTTTTGAAAACTTGCAGAGGGTGCAATCTACCTTATTGTCCAGGTTACTAATGAAGGTATTAACCAGTACCATCCCCAGTGCCAACCTCTGGATTAAATCACCAGTGACTGACCTCCAGCTGAACTGTTCTACTGATCAGAACCCCAGTTTTCAGTCAGTCAATCTCACTGTCCATTTACTAGTCCATACTTCATCACATTGTCAAGGGGAACGTTATGGGAGACAGTGTTGAAAGCTTTCTTTAATCAAGACAAACTGGAAACTACTATGGTATATGAGAATTTGCACAGCCCACCTCTTCCTCATATGTTTAACAAAGGAAGCCCAGAAGTAAAGCAGAGCTTTACCTTGAAGTACTTTGAGATTGGCTTTTGAAAAGCCCATTTCTAATTAATATTTAGAATGACATAAGGGGTAAATCTTGAAAGAAACAAGTTCAATGAAAACAGTCTAGTCATTAAACTCACCAGGCTTAGCAGCCTTTTTGTCTCAGGTGTACTGAACCTGACTTTTCACTTTAAATTATTTATATTGCACTGGCACTCAGGGGATTCATTTACAAATCAGAATGATTCCATGTTAGACACTGTCCAGCCATGGAAGCAAAAGAAAACTGTATCCCTTGACAAATTTTCACACTTGAGTTCCCAATATCAAATATTACCCCTTCAGCAGCAACAGGTAAGTGGCAAGTTTTATTAGCACTATACCAAGGTCACACCATCAAACCACAGGACTAGGTGACTGCAAATGCATTTCTAGCTTTGACAGAAAGTCTCTGCACATGCTGCTTTCCTCTCGGAACACCATTTACTTCACCCTAGAAATCAGAACAATGGCAGTGATCATTCGTACAGATGACCACAGAGCTGATTGCAGAGATGTCCATACAGTTATCTTTTATCATAACGCACTCATGAAGTGAAGTGTTACCACTAGAAACCTGATGTCAGGAGGAAGGGTAGATACCAGCAGACAACTCCATCAGAAGAGGAACAGTAGCAGTACTCTGGCATTTCCCAGTTGGTACTCTTTCCACGTTCCTGGTTTCCTACCTGTATCCAGTGTTGTTCCTGCCAACTACAAGATGCTTTGGTTGTCTGTCACACATGTAAATGTTAAAGTCATTTTCTGGCACCAGATCCACATCATGGAAAATGAAACAGTCCCAGTTTGCTTCTTTTAGGGCCTCTAGGTATCCCACATTCAGCAGTTTAGCCCGATTAAATTTGGTGCTGCCAGCCTGTGGAAGAGAATGGAAAAAAACCTCTGAAGAAGGCAACAAACCTTTTGAACCAGAACAGCTCCTGGGCTTTTGTTCTAATCACGTAGTTCACAACAGCATTTGTGCGTCACAGCCTTAACAGCAGCACTTAAACAAAGAGTTACCCCACAACATCAGGTACAGTACCAGAGCAGCCAACTGTGCAAAGTGTTCCTTCAACCCCTACTTGTCATGAACAAACACAGCTACAGTTTATCTGGGCATGAGAAGTATGCAGGATGAAATTTCGCTACTATTGCTGCTCCTGTATGTAGCCTGAGGTCCCATCAGGCTACCAGGAAGTGCTATCAGTAAACAGCTCAGAAACTGGCACTTCAGACAGCTGCGCCAGCAATGCTTACAGAAGTTGTTTGGGGAACGGAGGAAAAAAGGGGAACGGAGGAAAAAAGGGGAACGGAGGAAAAAAGGGGAACGGAGGAAAAAAGGGGAACGGAGGAAAAAAGGGGAACGGAGGAAAAAAGGGGAACGGAGGAAAAAAGGGGAACGGAGGAAAAAAGGGGAACGGAGGAAAAAAGGGGAACGGAGGAAAAAAGGGGAACGGAGGAAAAAAGGGGAACGGAGGAAAAAAGGGGAACGGAGGAAAAAAGGGGAACGGAGGAAAAAAGGGGAACGGAGGAAAAAAGGGGAACGGAGGAAAAAAGGGGAACGGAGGAAAAAAGGGGAACGGAGGAAAAAAGGGGAACGGAGGAAAAAAGGGGAACGGAGGAAAAAAGGGGAACGGAGGAAAAAAGGGGAACGGAGGAAAAAAGGGGAACGGAGGAAAAAAGGGGAACGGAGGAAAAAAGGGGAACGGAGGAAAAAAGGGGAACGGAGGAAAAAAGGGGAACGGAGGAAAAAAGGGGAACGGAGGAAAAAAGGGGAACGGAGGAAAAAAGGGGAACGGAGGAAAAAAGGGGAACGGAGGAAAAAAGGGGAACGGAGGAAAAAAGGGGAACGGAGGAAAAAAGGGGAACGGAGGAAAAAAGGGGAACGGAGGAAAAAAGGGGAACGGAGGAAAAAAGGGGAACGGAGGAAAAAAGGGGAACGGAGGAAAAAAGGGGAACGGAGGAAAAAAGGGGAACGGAGGAAAAAAGGGGAACGGAGGAAAAAAGGGGAACGGAGGAAAAAAGGGGAACGGAGGAAAAAAGGGGAACGGAGGAAAAAAGGGGAACGGAGGAAAAAAGGGGAACGGAGGAAAAAAGGGGAACGGAGGAAAAAAGGGGAACGGAGGAAAAAAGGGGAACGGAGGAAAAAAGGGGAACGGAGGAAAAAAGGGGAACGGAGGAAAAAAGGGGAACGGAGGAAAAAAGGGGAACGGAGGAAAAAAGGGGAACGGAGGAAAAAAGGGGAACGGAGGAAAAAAGGGGAACGGAGGAAAAAAGGGGAACGGAGGAAAAAAGGGGAACGGAGGAAAAAAGGGGAACGGAGGAAAAAAGGGGAAAGGAGGAAAAAAGGGGAACGGAGGAAAAAAGGGGAACGGAGGAAAAAAGGGGAACGGAGGAAAAAAGGGGAACGGAGGAAAAAAGGGGAACGGAGGAAAAAAGGGGAACGGAGGAAAAAAGGGGAACGGAGGAAAAGAAAAACACAGCAAACACAGATCCCAAATATTACTTCTCTACTAATTGATTTATAGATGTCAGAACACCTGCCACAGACATTTTCTGCTTGTCCAGGCAGTTTAGAGGACAGCAATGCTTAAGGGGCTCACTGTATTTCCTGGAAATAAAAAGCAGGATTTTTTTTAACTCCTAATCTATCACCTAATTATTATGCTGCACAGGGACTCGCCCTAGCACAGGGCTTCACTTGAATTTTGTCTTCATTGTTTCCTTTTATTACACATTAGCACATCTTTGCTTTTCAAAAAAAATACCTTTTCACCATTTGAGGAATACACACATATATATACAAACACCTAGCAGTTTTGCAAGCTTACCATGACACTGTTCCACTCTGAAGCAACAGGTATGCTTATCTTGCTATTTATTTTTTACTGGGCTGTACACGCATGCCAGCTTATAGAATGTTTTCTGCTCATGAGAACAAAATGGTAAGTCACCACAAGTTCCCACCTGGGAGTCAGAGGACCAAGCCCTCCCTGCACTGCCAGAAACTGACATGACAGTCATTCAAGAATAAAGTAATCATATTCAAGAGAAAGGGGTCGTTTGCTAGAAGGTGCCTGGACAGAAAGAGGCTCCACGGAAGATAAAAAAGAAGCTGGCCTCTGCAGACTGAGAGAAGTTAGCTGTAGGGATTAGGGAAAAGCAGTTGTAAAGAAAGCCTGGTTTTTGTCATTCTAAAAAATAATGCTTTGCTCTGAAGCAGCAATTTGCTCACATCACCAATAGTCTTCTGCTCCTGCACCAAGGTTTATAGGATTTATGGCTCCAGGCCTGTAGTTATGGAAATACAGCCTAGTGCTCACTCTGAAAAATTAAGAGAAGGCTAATCAATTGCTTCCCTTGTCAGTTAGGGAAGGAACTTTCCAAGAAAAAATTACATACAATTCACCCATAAGCCTTGATGTCAAATTCCTGATTTCTTGGTTTTGTTTTTTTGGTTGGTTTCTTTTGTTTCTTTGGTTTTTTACAAGTGACCTGTATATGAAAATAGCCATCAGATCAGTTTCTCCTGGTGATGACAACACAGGTTATTGAGTGAACAACTCAGATGATCAGTAAAGAGCATATAGAGATCTTCACTCAGTATTGGGTATCAAAACAAGCCTAATTCAACAGCACCATCTACTACCTGCTGCTGTTCTGCCCTCCCCGTCAATCAATTCAGCCACCACAGCCCACTTCCTGCACAAAGGTAACAAAACAACAGCTCAAACTGCCTTCCAGTAAGGGCAGTTTTCAGTGTTAGACTATAAGATGAACAAATAGGAAAGTTTACTGTCAACTTGTTTTGATGAGAGAATTGTCCTTCTTCCTTTTCTTTGGAAGAATACCACCAATCACAACATGAACTTATGTTGGGGAAGAAATTACTCACCTTCGAGGATTATAAACTCACATTTTTTTTCAGTACTGCACTCATGTATGCACACTTGGGCAGATACACTATTTTCAAAATGTTGCAAGTAGTCCATAAAGAAGAGATCTGGAGTATACCCTTAAATTGCTCACAGGAAAAAAAAAATGCCCTTTCTCTTCCTCCCAAGTAAGCTCTGTGTTTTTTCAAGAGTTAAATCCTTCTTTCCCCAAAAGATACTTAAAACAACTAATGGCATCACAAATGGAGAATGAAAATGGATTAGCCATAAGAGTGTTATGTTACAACCACTTTGCAGTCTTTGGGTATGCCTGTCTACAGGGAAAGGCTAAGCAAAAGCAAGTCTTCCAAGTAAAAATTCTCATAGGACAAATCTAGGACAATCTGTGCTGCTCACATCAGACCAAACCTTCATACTGCTGTGTTACTTTTTCCTAATATAACAACAGCCATTCTCCAGCTCATGTATTTCAATTAAGAAGGAACTTATGCCCATTCTCCCAATGACTTACTGCTAACTAACCACTGCCTGCTAGTTAGAGTGAGCTGTTATATGAATGATTACTGTACACACTAATGGAGGAAAAAGCCTCTTTTTTTCCCCACTCTGCAGGCCACATGGCAACTCCAAACAACAAAAGAAGAGTCTATTCCAACTGAAAGCGTATATCCTGACATGACTTTTGTTGCTATTCTGCCATGCCAGTGTTAGCTTTCCTCTAGAATGCACTGCCTCATACTGGTTAATTAACTGTAGCCTCTTTAAACAGAAGATACGAGAAACTGTTAATTTATCACATTTTTCTCCTGTCTGAAAAAAACCCAAAACTAAAAGATCAAGACAACATATTATTAAAAAAAATAATAAATCTATGCTGCTTTCAGCTCACATGACCAGAATGTAAACACCTTAGATGAAAGACAATGTGGCACAAGTCTGTATATCCAAAATTTAAACACTGACTCAGCAGAGCTAGAAAGAATACAAATAAGAAATTAATAAATGTTTCAGGAACTAAATGCTCTACCAAGACTACTTCTTCCTACAGTCTTTGCTGGGCACGTAAAGCACCTACAAGCAGTAGCTGGTGTATTTAGCTTGAGATAGCAAAAGTACAACCACATGATAGACACAGCTTTCTAAGCACCACAGCCGCTAAGCAGATGGGAGAAAAGAGTTAGGTACGAACCAAGGTCATCAATCCAAGCAACTCCAAATTTAAAGATCTAAAACATGTCAGCCTAGTTACCTCTGTGTACACTGCAAGAGAAGTGAGTCACATTAGTAACGTGAAAGATGCTAAAACCTTGAACACTAACTCAGAAATAGTAAGTTACTTAGACTGAGAAACGGACACCAGTGGAAGACAGTTTGCTAATACTTCCTAGCTTTGCTAACAGCAGCTGAGATCCTGTAGTGCTACCAGCAATGGCTGTGTGCATCACTGCAACCCTCAACAAGTAGAATTGTTCAAAGCAGGCTTGGAGCAGCATGCCCCTCCTTAGACTGCAGAACACTGACATCATCCCCACCCAAACATGCCTCTGCACAGCTGCCTCACCTGGTGAATAACATAAATGCCGTAGTCCAGCTGCTGCCTCTGTAAGAAGGGGTGGAGGTGCTCCAGGAGGTACAGCAGGTGCTTCTCTCGGTTGCGGTGTGGGATGAGGATGGCCACACGCTGCAATGCTGAGCACTCTGTAGGGTGATACCGGCCCTTGGTTACCTGAGGGTTCTCCTTCTGCACTTCTTCCAGTGTGAGAGATGCCTTGAAGGTGAGTTTGCTGGCGCCTCCTGTAGGAGAAGCACAAGAAGCTTTCTCAAGTCGTTTCTGGTTGCAGCTAGTCCAGTTACCTAATGAGGCACTCTGTAACCAGCATGAGAAACACAGCTTCAAGCCCAAGCTGGATCCCCTGCCTTTCCAAGAGAAAAGTAGTGCTACAAGGACATTACACAGGCAGTGGAAGGAGAGAGCATCAAGCATTTAGCTGCTTAAACTGATTATAGAGTAGTGATGATTAAAAATATACTAAAAAATACCCCAACAATTAAGAGAAGCACTACCCTACTGCAAGAGTACCAGCCACAAAGAGCTGCCAGGGCAAAGAAGGGGAGAGGGAAGTGAAAAGAGACATAGAAATGTTGCAGTGAGAAGCCATCTCTGCTTAAAGCATGAACAAAAGCATTACAGGCTTAAGGCTATAAATTTGTAAGATAAAATGTACCAAGGCTTCCTGTAGCCAGATGACATTTTCCTCACTTCTCTTGTACTAAGCCCTTCCAAAACCAGCAAACCCATGAAACAGAACAGCACAGGCAACTGTGGTGGCTACAGGTGCAGTGGTTTACTTAAGCAAATACATTCTGGGGGCAGGGGTGTGCAGCTAGCAGCTTTTCAGACTAGACTGGAGAGGAGGGAAGAGTTCAGCTTCCAAGCAAATCCCTGATCAGGTTCAGAAAAAGGAAGAGGAAGAAGACAATTACATGATAATGAAAAGACCAAAAGACAAAAAAAAAGTGGACTAAAAAATAGCCAAACCAAGGAAACAATAATCTGTTTAAATCTTCACCATAAGTAGTGGTAACCTCAACACAGTTGTGAAGTCCTTCAATTGTCAAGGAAGAGAAACAAAAGCACATCTAACCATGAAAAGGCAAAAAATTGAGGTAAGGTGAAAAGGCTTGTGCTTGAGATAAAGATAGTCAAGAAAAAAAGCAAAAGCTGTGTGTGCAAGCAACATAAAAGAAGTCCTTTATTACTTCCCATTGGCAGGCAGATATTTGGGTACATCCTGGGTAGCAGGGCTTCAGCACTTATAGCAGTTGTTGGGAAGACAAAATACTAACCATGAACCACCCCTTCCTCCTTTCCCCAAGCTTCTTCTTGCTGAGCATGATAAATGGTATGGTTATATGGTATGGAATATCCCTTAGGTCAGTTTGGGTTAGCTGTCCCAGCTGTTACCTCCCAACCTCTTGACCACTCCCAGCCTACCAGATTTTAGGGTGCCAGGGAAGAGACAGACAAAGCATCAGTGTGCAACCACTGTTCAGTAGTAAAGAAGACACTGGTGCTTCACCTAAGCTGTTTCAACCACAGCTGTGACACACAGCACCATACAGGCTGCTATCCCAGCCAGACCCAGCACAGCAATGCTGTGCCCCAAGCTGCTTGCTCACCCATAAGTGCCTATTGCTGCTGGCTGCACTGTATTTGTTTCACAGGAAAAGACTCTAAACGTAAAATAGCCACTTTTAAATGGAAGCAACAAGAAAAAACCAAACAAACAAAACCGCAAACAAATCAGGGGTACCAACTTGTTAGAAGAGGACACCACTATTACTTACGCAGATACGGCGACAGAGCTGGGCAAGGACCCTGAAATTTCACCGTAGGAACTTCAGCAATGGATTCAAACTTCTCTTCCTTTTGGCTGTACATCAGGCTAGTTACCGTTCTGAAATCCTGCACCATGTCCTTAACTTTAGAAATTTCCTGTCTTGAGTCCACAAAGTAACTGAATGTGGCCCATAGCACCATCAAACACAAAGTGACAAGCACCAACACTTTGAACTTATAGAAGAGGTGTAAGACGTACAAGCTCAAGGCCATGGCTCTCCCTGGTCTGCAAACTGCTTCCTCTGCTCTGGTACAGAATCAGGCCACTGTGTACCCAGTGAGGATAAAGCAAAAAGTCCTGAGAAGAATGTCACAGTAAGGAAGAAAAGCTGGAGGTAGGAAGGGCTACCACACTTCCTGTGGTTTCACAATTCATGGAACCATGGTGCTGTTTGCTCTTCAGATGTCTGAGAATACAACTCAACCTGGACAAAGAGAAAAAAGAAGGAGTTAGTTTCTACCACCCTCCACTGCTGTATCTTCAGAAATTTCATGAAAAGAAGGCATGACAGAACACAAAAGAAACAGCAAGTATGAACTGCTCACCAGAAACTAAGACACTGAGTTTTGGTCCCAGCTCAGCCACAAACCAGCTGCATTATTTTAGGCAAATCACTTTCCTGCTTTGTTTCCCACTCTTTTTTTTTTTTTTTCAGATGAGAAAAAATGCAGCCACTGCCCCATGTTACACCCGTGTAAAGTGCTTGGCAATACACAGGCTTTACCACTTTTACTCCAACCCAAATTAACAGCTTCAAGGCAACAGATTATGTTGGCTGTGAATAAAGTCAGCTCCCCCCACCAAAATGAAAGCCACCTGAATCTCTACAGAATTAAACTATCTTCTTCTGAAAGAGAGTATCATTGATGCTATGTTGCTCTGCACAACCCTGCAATACTTGACTAGCATCAGAGGTCATTCCTCTGTATCTGCTGCCTGTCAGTACCACCTTGTAGAGGTGCCCAGCATTTCCACCTCATGTACTGCTGCAAATCTTCCTGCTTTTCAAGGAAATAGGTTTGGTTTTCCAGTGTTAGGTCTGTGAAGATCTGATCCTTTGCTCTGCTTTCTTCCCTCTTTCAAGAGCTGCATTTCATCCAGCCTTTCACTGCCATCATACTATAAAGTCAATATGCTAATACTTTTGTCTGTTATTACCATCTCATAACAGAAAAAGAATAAACTTAACAAAAGAGAGCTTTGATGTGGAAAACACACCAGTTAATTGCCACCTATCAGAAGAACCAGGACTAAGGCTAAGCAAAGCAAAGGCAGCAGCAATTCTTAAGTCCTTGCAGACAAAGCAGGCTGGACCAAATAAACACAAAAAATGGAAGGTCATTTTATATAACAGCTTTGAAAATATATGAGACCCCAAAGAGATATTGCAGGCAGAAGGAATACAGTAACTCTACATTCCCACTAGTTTAACCCCGATGCTTTCTGCAAAAGTTTGCTTATTCACAGGGATGTATATGGGAGCCAGACTCCAGACTGCCAAGATGAACTCCTCAATGTGCTGCCTGAGCTTCTTGGGGTTGGCTGAGAATGACCAGCTCCTGGCAGGCACCAGGCAGAGTGGCCAACCTGCTCTCTCCATCCAAACACACCACACACAGTACAGCTCTGGACAGACAGTCTTGAATAACCTAACCCCCAATGTGAAGAAGGGCTTCCACATCCCCAGCAACCACAGAATGAGGAGAAAAGGCTCTGGAGGGGCTATACTGGAGAACATCACTTCTAAGGAAAGGAGGCAAAAAAAAACAGAAGAAGAAACAGCAATAATGACACATTATTTTTAAATTTTAAATGTTAAAACCAGACATAGAAATGAATTCTACTATTTTCCATACTAAGACCAAGTGCATGCAATTATTATTTTCAGGGTCCTGCAACACCAGAATCTCCATAAGCCCCATATACCAGTTTGTTTCAACCACTTTAAGTACTCTTGCAGTAGCTGTCAGTAACCAACACTATTTTTTCAGACAGTCTTTATTATGCTTTTCCTCATAACAGCTGTAGGCTATAGCTGAAGTACTGAAAAAGTACACAAAACACACTCTGGGAACGCAGGCAGATGTGGTCAAGGAGACCAAGATTTGAAAAAGCAACAAGAACGAGGGAAGAGGAAAACCTCTATTAAGGAAAGGAAAAAAAGCATAGGGGCAGGGGGATTCACTTTCCAGTAAAACATGACACTTCTGTTTGACCAGAAAAAAAACAGATAAAAGCAATCACTGGCTTACAGTTAAGAAAAATTTGTCAAAAAATTTGAACGGTCTTGAGAAAAAAATGGATTAAACCCATTTAAAAATCTCCTCATGTTTCTAGGGTCTCAATTAATTCAGTCTCTGCAACAGGTGGGAAGAAAAGACCCCTAACTAAGCAGGAAAATAAAAGGAAAAGAAAATTACATGGGAAAACTACATAAATGGAAGAATTATGAGATTTTTACATTTTTTTAAATCAATATTGTTTGTTTCAGTAATGAATTTTACTTCCTAAATCTTGCAGAGTCTCGCTGGCAGACATGCCATAATAATATAAATCAGCAGCCATGATGACCTGAGAGGTGACAGCTGAAATATCATATTGATACACTTGGACATTAAATAATTCAGTTTTGACAAATGGGACTTTATAATTTGCTCATTTGTACTTTATCTGCAACTTTCTATGGATTAATCTAAACTGCTGCTCTTCATAATCTCTCAGTTCCTGGCCAGCATTGAGCAGGTGAAGCACTTCCCCCCAAAGGAGATTAATGTCTGTGCAATAAACCAAGGGTATCACTGCACAAAGTGTGTGCACGAGGAGGGAATTTCCTTCTCCACCATCCAATCCAAACATGTTTGAGACCAACTTGGTCTGAAAAGGTCAACAAAGATAATGAACTTAACATACAGAGAATTACCATCAACAGGTGCTTGCCAAAAATCAATTATTTGAATCATACAAAGGCTAAGGTTTGAAGGGACCTTAAAGATCATTAGGATCCAACCTCACGCTAGACCAGGCTGCACAAAGCCTCATCCAATCTGGCCTTAAACATCTTTAAATTCATAGCCTCCTGCCTAATCAGAAATGGACTGCATTCTTATAAAAAGTTAAGACAGTTGCTAACCTTTGATGCACAGCCTAGTGAAAACGGGCTCCTCCTAGTAACAAATTCCTTCTATCTACAAATAAAAAATAAATCTGTGGAGAAGGACCTTGGAGTCCTGGTAGACAACAAGTGCAGCAATGAGCCTTTGTGGCCAAGAAGGCCAATAGTATCCTGAGGTGCATTAAGAAGAGTGTGTCCAGCAGGTTGAGGGAGGTTCTCCTCCCCCTCTACTCTGCCCTGGTGAGACCCCACCTGGAGTATTGTGTCCAGTTCTGGGCTTCCCAGTTCAAGAGGGTCACAGATTTACTTGAGAGAGTCCAACAGAGGCTATGAGGACAATTAAGGGACTGGAACACCTGTCTAATGAGGAAAGGCTGAGAGACCTGGGGCTGTTTAGTCTAGAGAACCGAAGATTGAGAAGGGATCTTATTAATATATATAAATACCTGAAGGGTGGATGTCAGGAAGGAAGGGCCAACCTCTTTTCAGTTGTGCCCTGTGATAGGACAAGGGGCAACGGATGCAAGCTAGAGCATAGGATGTTCCTGCTCAACATGAGGAAGACCTTCCATACTGTAAAGGGTTACAGAGCACTGGACCATCAAAAAAAACAACCCACAAACACACGCAAACAAACCCCGCCCCCCCCCCCAACCAAACCAAACCAAACCAAAACCATCAAACAAACAAAAAAAAACACCAGGAAGTAATGGGCAGTATTACAAGAACAAGCTTCTGAAAGACTTTTTCAATGTCAGGAAGAACACACAGGTGTAGAATTGCTAAGGTACAGAGATATTAAATTATTAACATAAATTATTAAGTTACTGTACCAACCTTATTTATATATTTCTCCCCTCCTTTTCAGTTTGGTGAAATATAACACATACCGATTTCCTTTGTCAGTTTTGTGACACTCCTTTATAAACATGTTATTAGAAGTTCACAGTGCTTGCCTCTAACAAATACTTAAGACTGTTCTACTGCCAGTGTGAATTACTTCACCTGGTAACTGAAACACATCTCCACTGAGTTCCATGGCAGCCACAGAACCTTGCTCTTGCTCAAAGTACACTTGAGCACTTCAACAGAACAGCACAAATACGTACACACAAGCACAAAAATTAGTCACTTTCAATTCATTAAAAAACACAGGCAGAAGGGCATAATTCGTTTCATAGACTTGCAGTTCAGTAATTTGATGTTTTCTATGAAGAATATGAAATGTCTTTCAAAATGTGCAAGCATTGAGATGTTTCGAGTATTTTAAATGGAAAAACACACATAAATCAATTTAACCAATTTACCTTATATTATTACTTCATAGGTTAAAAGGTATCACTTTTTTCCCCTGAGACAGGAGAATAGCATATGCACAGGAAAGCATGTCTGGTTTTACTAACAAAATAACTGTACACTTATCAATGAGGGTGACTGAGAAACAGAGCGAAGAGCTGGCATTTTTATGACTCCCACCAAAGAGGAAGAAAGAACTCATGAACTTAAGAGGACAGTAACTGGAAATAAAAGGACAAGCAAGAAGAGAAGCTTCAATAAAAACTTGCCTGTCAGAGAAACAAAGTTAAAACTTGATCATTGCCCCTCTGAAGGATGTTGCTCTATCATTGCACACTGAGGACTCTTAATCTGAAAAGCACCAGCAAGCTTGAAACACCTGGGTTGCTATGTCAGGCAGCTAACTCAGAGTCAAGAACACCAGAGTTCTGGCCTTGTTAAACTAAACAAAGTGTCAGGCCCAGGATCTGCTGTTAAAAAAACAGTTGTAAAACACCCACAATTCATTATTAATTGAATAGTTTTAATAAAATACTGACTAGAATACTTATGCAGAATCTATTCCCTGTGCTTCTCATCCTTCCTGAAGACAGCAGCAACATTTGCTTTCCTTCAGCCTTCTCCCAATCACCATGATCAAAGATTATTGAAAGTGGCCGTAAATTACATGACCCAGCTCTCTCAGCACTCATGGATACAGTCCATCATGGCCCATGTAATTTGCTTAAGATTCCCTGACCTCTTGATTAATCCTCTTCTACCAAAGGTACACCTTCCTTTCCCTCTGGTATCTAGGACTCCTGAAACCCAATCTTGCTAGTAAAGACCAAGTCAAAGAAGGCATTAAGTACCTCAGCCTCTTCCATGTCTTGCAAAGCGAAGTCCTCCATCTCACTGAGCAACCAGACCACATTTTCCCTCACCTTCCTTTTATTACTTGTGTACTTACAGAAGCTCTTCTCGTCATCTTTGATATCCCTAAATTATAGCTGATATATTGGTTAGGGGGTAAAAAAAAATAAAAATCACCCAGTTAGACATTAAAATGTGCGAACAAAAATTCAATAAAAAAGTAGATACTAACCAAATCTGGCTATAAACAAGAACACCCAAGACACTGGAAACGTGATTCTTCTTCTTCTGTATTTTGTAACTCAGGGTAACTATGCCTTAAATCTGGGTGGGAAAACATCTGCAGTGCAACTAACACTTCTCACAGCTTTCAGATCTCTCTAGCCAGATCTGACCTTCAAAGGTACAAAGAAACTTTCATAGGAACATAAAGTGCAACTCTTCTTGCAAAATAAATGCTCAGTGAACCATAACCAAAGCCAGATTATAAAGTTACGGCTGACTAGAAGGGCATAGCGTTTCAGGCCACAAGGTTAAATACATCATGCTACCCTTTCAAAAACCATGAAAAAAAAAAATTAAACAGAAAAAAAACAGTTATCCAATTACAGTATCAGCCAACTCCAAAATGAATTAAAAATGAGAAAAGTCTCAATATATATAGACCTATCTAGACCGACACTGCAAACACAATTCTAAATATACCCATGATCACCTTGAGCCATACAAATACTACATGATCTGCATTCCCCAATATCGTATCTGTACTGATAACTGTCCCTGTGCTCTGCAGCTTGTCTGCCAACTCAAGTTCTGTAGCCTTCTGGTTTTTGAAACCTAAGCCAAACCTTACTTGCTTCCTCTAAGGCTCACAGCACTGTCCAGAACAGGCTCTCTGTAGGAATGGATCAGAAAAGCAGTGTTGTGTAAGTCACTCCACAAATGGGGGTTAAGTTCCAATCCTTGAGTCTGTTGGCATGAACACAAAGCCCTAACTTGCCTATTTCCATTCAGGCAGCCCAAAATAGCAAGTAAGGTTCCAGTATGAACAGCAAGACTTACTTCCTAAGCAAACTAAAAAGATGAGGACCATCCACTTTCATTTGGAAAATACAGAAATACACATGCATTGGAGTTCAAGATACTGGGCAAGCACAGAGCAAGTGGAAGCTGGTTCCCCAGGCAAGGGCTGCATGGTCTATCTACCCATATGCAGTGGGTACTTGCCTAGCAGCCTGGCTGAACCATTACCAAGCTCAGACACCCAGAACTTCTAGACTAAAAGCAATACTTTTTCATCGAGGTGAAATTCCTAGCTAGACAAAGACAATTTCAGCAGAAAGACAGATTATTGGTAGCCCTGATCTATATATTAGTGGAGGAAAGTAACTGCACAAATACAATTTGATAAACAATTTGAGCTGATAAACACCAATTATTTTCCAAACACTTATTTTTCCCCTAGTATATTTTAAGATAAAAATTGTCATTATGATAACTATGCTAACACCTGGATTCACATGTTTACTTATTGAAAAAGTTATTTTTAACAGCCTAAATAACCAGCAATAACACACTTTCTACATAAATTTTAGTTGTCAAGTGCTTGTATTTAAAACAATTCACCCTGTACAGAACAGCTCCAGAAAGATACTTTGATTTGATACACAGGAAATTAATTTTTAAATTACACAGACTAACCTTCTGACTCTACCTGTTTCACACTGCCAGAAGGACAAGTTTCTTATCACACAGGATTTTCCAGAAGCCCCTCCATCCTCCTCAAGCTTATATGCACAAATTCAACAGACAGCA